>NC_092093.1:51745897-51783397 GCF_045679555.1 Salvelinus alpinus
TCATCACCATAACCACCATCACCACCACCACCACCATCATCACCATCATCACCATCATCACCATCACCACCACCACCATCACCACCACCATCATCATCACCACCATCACCACCACCACCATCACCACCATCATCACCACCACCACCATCATCATCACCACCATCACCACCACCACCACCATCATCACCACCACCATCATCATCACCACCACCACCACCACAACCACCACCACCATCATCATCATCATCACCACCACCACCACCACAACCACCACCACCATCATCATCACCACCACCACCACCATCACCACCACCATCATCACCACCATCATCATCACCACCACCATCATCACCACCACCACCATCACAACCACAACCACCACCACCACCAGCCCCACCACCACCATCACCACCACCAGCCCCACCACCACCATCACCATCACCACCCACACCACCCTATTCCTTATATAGTGCACTATAGCCCTATGGACCTCAATCAAAAGAAGTGCACTACAAATGGAATAGGGTGCCATTTGGGACTCAATATTCCTTGTCTTTCCTGGGTGACTGTTATTCTACCCTTCTGGGGGATTACTAAAGCTTTAACAGGCGGATGAAGGAGCGCAACGTGGTAAGTGACATATCTGGTCTGGGAATATGGCAATCAGCATGTCGGACTGCAGCCAAGTCCTGGTTCCTGGGTCTGGGCTGCAGAGGGGAGGTAGGCTTGGGAAGAAGTGTACACAAAAGCGGTGCTCAGCTCAGAGTCAAGGGGTGGGGGAGAGATGATGAGGGGGGGGGGGGGGTTCCAGAGGGACAGATCTGTTAACCATCACTGGTTTTGTTTCATCCTGCCGCCTCTCTCTCTCTCTCTCTTTCTAGGCCCTTAAAGGAGGGCTTTGTGTACCTGCTCCCTCAGACAGGAGCTGGGAATTTAGGGAACAGGAAACCAAGGCTTTCCCCCTTCCCCTGCGCCTCCCCCCATCTCCCCCTTCCCCTGCGCCTCCCCCCATCTCCCCCTTCCCCTGCGCCTCCCCCATCTCCCCCTTCCCCTGCGCCTCCCCCCATCTCCCCCTTCCCCTGCGCCTCCCCCCATCTCCCCCTTCCCCTACGCCTCCCCCATCTCCCCCTTCCCCTGCGCCTCCTCCTGCTCCCTCTCTTCCCCTTCCCCTTCCCCCTCTTTCCCTTCCCCTGCGCCTCCTCCTGCTCCCTCTCTCCCTCTTCCCCTTCCCCTTCCCCCTCTTCCCCTTCCCCTGCGCCTCCATCCTGCTCCCTCTCTCCCTCTCCCCCTTTCCCTGCCCCCTCTTCCCTTGCACCTCCTCCTGCTCCCTCCCTCCCCCCACTCTTCCCCTTCCCCTGTGCCTCCATCCTGCTCCCTCCCTCCCCCCATCTCCCCCTTCCCCTGTGCCTCCTCCTGCTCCCTCTCTCCCTCTCCCCCTTTCCCTGCCCCCTCTTCCCCTTCCCCTGCGCCTCCTCCTGCTCCCTCCCTCCCCCCATCTTCCCCTTCCCCTGCGCCTCCTTCCTGCTCCCTCCCTTCCCCCATCTCCCCCTTCCCCTGCGCCTCCTCCTGCTCCCTCTCTCTCTCTCTCCCTCTCCCCGTCCCCTGCCCCCTCTTCCCCTTCCCCTGCGCCTCCTCCTGCTCCCCTTCCTCCCTCTCTCCCTCTCCCCGTTTCCCTGCCCCCTCTTCCCCTTCCCCTGCGCTTCCTCCTGCTCCCTCTCTCCCTCTTCCCCTTCCCCTGTTCCTCCCCCCCGCTCCTTCTTTCAACCACCTTCTCCTCCTCTCCAGCCCTCACCCTCTCCCCCCTCTCCCTCTCAACCCCCCTTCTCCCCCCTCTCCCCCCTCTCCCTCTCAACCCCCCTTCTCCCCCCTCTCCCTCTCATACCACTATACTACCTCTCAATAGGCCCTGTAACAGACACTGTATACAGTATGCCATTCAAAACACAGTCCTGGTCCTCTGGCTTTTGTCTCATACCAGTACTACTGACACACCTGATTTAACTTATCAAGGGCTTGATGATTGGTTGATTAGTTGATGTAATTCATGTGTTATTGTTGGACTGGATCACCGTGTAGCTCAATATAACCAAGATTTAATGGGGGGCAATCTGTAGTTGTAACAACAACAAAGCTACACCCCCACCACTGTTTTGGTAAACAGCTTGCTGTACTGTACGGTGACAGAGGAGAAATGATTATGACTGTAGGTCATTAAATCTCTCTCTCTCTGGATTGACGTAGCCACTGAATTTAAGGCATTGACAGAGTTCACTGTGTTAATTGATTCAGTTGGTTTCATGACTAGTACTAAAGCGCTCGCTGCCAACTCACATCACCGCACACGGTACCAGAGGGATATTGTTCCTGACAAAGGTTACCAGGTATGTGTGTGTGTGTGTGTGTGTGTGTGTGTGTGTGTGTGTGTGTGTGTGTGTGTGTGTGTGTGTGTGTGTGTGTGTGTGTGTGTGTGTGTGTGTGTGTGTGTGTGTGTGTGTGTGTGTGTGTGTGTGTGTGTGTGTGTGTGTGTGTGTGTGTGTGAGAGAGAGAGAGAATTGCAGAGTTCAAGGTGTTAGCTCTCTCTCACACACACACACACACACACACACACACACACACACACACACACACACACACACACACACACACACACACACACACACACACCACACACCACACACACACACACACACACACACACACACACACACCACCCCAACCTGTTCTACCACTGCTTGACATTTGTCATTCTCTATGAATCCAGGATGAAGACATTTGTCATTCTCTATGAATCCAGGATGAAGCCATTTGTCATTCTCTATGAATCCAGGATGAAGCCATTTGTCATTCTCTATGAATCCAGGAAGAAGTCATTTGTCATTCTCTATGAATCCAGGATGAAGCCATTTGTCATTCTCTATGAATCCAGGATGAAGCCATTTGTCATTCTCTATGAATCCAGGAAGAAGCCATTTGTCATTCTCTATGAATCCAGGAAGAAGCCATTTGTCATTCTCTATGAATCCAGGATGAAGCCATTTGTCATTCTTTATGAATCCAGGATGAAGCCATTTGTCATTCTCTATGAATCCAGGAAGAAGTCATTTGTCATTCTCTATGAATCCAGGATGAAGCCATTTGTCATTCTCTATGAATCCAGGATGAAGCCATTTGTCATTCTCTATGAATCCAGGATGAAGACATTTGTCATTCTCTATGAATCCAGGATGAAGCCATTTGTCATTCTCTATGAATCCAGGATGAAGCCATTTGTCATTCTCTATGAATCCAGGATGAAGCCATTTGTCATTCTCTATGAATCCAGGAAGAAGTCATTTGTCATTCTCTATGAATCCAGGATGAATCCATTTGTCATTCTCTATGAATCCAGGAAGAAGACATTTGTCATTCTCTATGAATCCAGGATGAAGCCATTTGTCATTCTCTATGAATCCAGGAAGAAGTCATTTGTCATTCTCTATGAATCCAGGATGAAGCCATTTGTCATTCTCTATGAATCCAGGATGAAGCCATTTGTCATTCTCTATGAATCCAGGATGAGGCCATTTGTCATTCTCTATGAATCCAGGATGAAGCCATTTGTCATTCTCTATGAATCCAGGATGAAGCCATTTGTCATTCTCTATGAATCCAGGATGAAGCCATTTGTCATTCTCTATGAATCCAGGATGAAGCCATTTGTCTGCAGCCTCAAGAGGATCCAGAAAATAATCCTGATGAAAATTAAATTAAAAACACACAGACATCGTTTTTATTGGACGTTAGCGTGTCGGATGCTCCCAATTCCATCCACCCAATTTCTTCGCCAGATGAGTGATAAGGACCGGTACCTTGTTTGTTCGTTAGGAAGAATGACTGTCCTCTGTCTCCCTCTGTGTCCCAAATGGTACCCTGCTCCCTATCTAGTACAACACTTTATTCCAGAGCCTTTAAGGGTCAAAGTGCTATTTGGGACGCATATTGTTGGCCAACGGTGGTGTTGGAGAGAGAGACATCATAAAGAGAGAGAGAGACATCATAAAAGTCTCATTGTGAATGTGAAGGGACCTGTCTCTCTCTCTGCCTCATTGTGAATGTGAAGGGACCTGTCTCTCTCTCTGCCTCATTGTGAATGTGGAAGGGACCTGTCTCTCTCTCTGCCTCATTGTGAATGTGGAAGGGACCTGTCTCTCTCTCTGCCTCATTGTGAATGTGGAAGGGACCTGTCTCTCTCTCTCTGCCTCATTGTGAATGTGGAAGGGACCTGTCTCTCGCTCTGACTCATTGTGAATGTGGAAGGGACCTGTCTCTCTCTCTGTCTCATTGTGAATGTGGAAGGGACCTGTCTCTCTCTCTCTCTGCCTCATTGTGAATGTGGAAGGGACCTGTCTCTCTCTCTGTCTCATTGTGAATGTGGAAGGGACCTGTCTCTCTCTCTCTCTGCCTCATTGTGAATGTGGAAGGGACCTGTCTCTCTCTCTCTCTTTGCTGTGCTAAATTCAAAAAGTCCGTAACCCAATACATAGGATGGTAAAGAAGATAATATCTGTTGTATGGTGTCTGTCCCCGCAGGCCTTACCACCTCAAACAGCCTCACTAAACACACAGGACGGGAACACTGTCTGCTTCCTCAATGGCACCCTATTCCCTAAACCGTATATTGCACTATATATAGTAAAATGGGCCCTGGTCAAAAGCAGTGCTCAATGTTTGGAATAGGATGCAATTTGGGACAAAGACACTCGTTGGCTGCCGTGGTGACAAGCGCTGCTCAGGAATCTCAGAAAACACACTCACACACCTCTGTTACCCCCAGATCAACAGATCATATTTTTCTGGCGAATAAATTCATTCCTGAAACTTAAATTACATTTTCACCTCCTGAAAAAAAAAATGTCTGCTGTCAATCCCTGGGGCTGTGTTCATCTGACTGGGAGAGAGGAAGCTCAGGGGGTTTTGTTAACAGCTGTGTGGGTGTGTGCGTGCCTTCGTGTGTATGTCTGTGTGTAAAACTCATCTATGGCTTTATTGATGTTTGACTGAAGAGAGGATCTAAAGCCTCAGTAGAATGACAGAATATTTGCTGCGTGAATACCAAAACGTTAACATCAACAACGTTTCTATAAGCATGCAACCTACCCAGGGTTGTTACAAACAGCACAGGAATTAAATCATCAACATGTATTGATCACATCTTTACTAATGCTGAAGAAATTTGCTTTAAAGCGGTATTCAAATCCATAGGATGTAGTGATCACAATATAGTAGCCATATCTAGGAAAACCTAAGTTCCAAAGGCTGGGCCTAATATAGTGTATAAGAGGTCACACAATAAGTTTTGTAGCGATTCCTATGTTGTTGATGTAAGGAATATTTGTTCTCCGTGGTGTGTAATGAGGAGCAACCAGACGCTGCACTTGACACATTTATGAAATTGCTTATTCCAGTTACTAATACGCATGCACCTATTAAGAAAATAACTGTAAAACCTATGAAATCCCTGTGGATTGATGAGGAATTGATCAACTGTATGGTTGAGAGGGATGAGGCAAAAGGAATGGCAAATAAGTCTGGCTGCACAACAGATTGGCAAACATAGAGAGATGTCAATGTAGCGTTTTTTTAATAGGCAAGTCCAAAAAACGGTACAGGTACAATCACCAAAAAAACGGCCAAGACAATGGGAACTCAGTTACACACGGAAGGAGAAAAAACCAACGCTCCTTACTATAATAAACACATGTGAATAAACTGAGGAAAGCCTCAACAAGCAACATGAAAATAATCCCGCACAAACCTAAGTGGAGAAACCAGGTGTGAATGACCCAAAGACAAAAGAAACGGAAAAATAAATATGGATCGGTGATGGCTAGTAGGCCGGCATCGCCGACCGCCGAGCACCGCCCGAACAAGGTGAGGAACCACCTTCGGTGGAAGTCGCTCCAGCAGCGCGCCAACGCCGGCCTCAAGGACGACCCGGATGGAGGCGGTGAAACTCCCTAAGCATCGATGGGTCTAATACGTCCTCCACCGGCACCCAGCATCTCTCCTCCGGGCCGTACCCCTCCCAATCCATGAGGTACTGAAGGCCCCCCACCCGATGCCTTGAGTCCAGTACAGACCGAACTGCATACGCCGGGGCCCCCCCAGTTATATCACAACAGGACCAGTGATATCACAACAGGACCAGTGATATCACATCAGGACCAGTGATATAACAACAGGACCAGTGATATCACATCAGGACCAGTTATATCACAACAGGACCAGTGATATCACAACATGACCAGTGATATCACATCAGGACCAGTGATATAACAACAGGACCAGTGATATCACAACAGGACCAGTGATATCACATCAGGACCAGGGATAACACAACAGGACCAGGGATAACACAACAGGACCAGTGATATCACAACAGGACCAGTGATATCACAACAGGACCAGGGATATCACAACAGAACCAGTGATATAACAACAGGACCAGGGATATCACATCAGGACCAGTTATATAACAACAGGACCAGTGATATCACAACAGGACCAGTGATATAACAACAGGACCAGTGATATCACATCAGGACCAGTGATATCACAACAGGACCAGTGATATCACATCAGGACCAGTGATATAACAACAGGACCAGTGATATAACAACAGGACCAGGGATATCACAACAGGACCAGTGATATCACAACAGGACCAGTGATATCACAACAGGACCAGTGATATCACAACAGGACCAGTGATATCACAACAGGACCAGTGATATAACAACAGGACCAGTGATATCACAACAGGACCAATGATATAACAACAGGACCAGTGATATCACATCAGGACCAGTGATATCACCAGGACCAGTGATATCACAACAGGACCAGGGATATCACAACAGGACCAGTGATATCACAACAGGAGTAAAAAGGTCAAAGGTTATGGGAGGACCTAGTTAAAAGGTCAAATGTTATGGGAGGACCTAGTAAAAAGGTCAAAGGTTATGGGAGGACCTAGTTAAAAGGTCAAATGTTATGGGAGGACCTAGTAAAAAGGTCAAAGGTTATGGAAGGACCTTGTAAAAAGGTCAACGGTTATGGGAGGACCTAGTAAAAAGGTCAACGGTTATGGGAGGACCTAGTAAAAAGGTCAACGGTTATGGGAGGACCTAGTAAAAAGGTCAACGGTTATGGGAGGACCTAGTAAAAAGGGTAAAGGTTATGGGAGGACCTAGTAAAAAGGTCAACGGTTATGGGAGGACCTAGTAAAAAGGGTAAAGGTTATGGGAGGACCTAGTAAAAAGGTCAACGGTTATGGGAGGACCTAGTAAAAAGGTCAACGGTTATGGGAGGACCTAGTAAAAAGGTCAACGGTTATGGGAGGACCTAGTAAAAAGGGTAAAGGTTATGGAAGGACCTAGTAAAAAGGTCAACGGTTATGGGAGGACCTAGTAAAAAGGTCAACGGTTATGGGAGGACCTAGTAAAAAGGGTAAAGGTTATGGGAGGACCTAGTAAAAAGGTCAACGGTTATGGGAGGACCTAGTAAAAAGGGTAAAGGTTATGGGAGGACCTAGTAAAAAGGTAAAAGGTTATGGGAGGACCTAGTAAAAAGGGTAAAGGTTATGGGAGGACCTAGTAAAAAGGTCAACGGTTATGGGAGGACCTAGTAAAAAGGGTAAAGGTTATGGGAGGACCTAGTAAAAAGGTCAAAGGTTATGGGAGGACCTAGTTAAAAGGTAAAATGTTATGGGAGGCCCTAGTTAAATTGTCAAATGTTATGGGAGGACCTAGTAAAAAGGTCAAAGGTTATGGGAGGACCTAGTAAAAAGGTCAAATGTTATGAGAGGACCTAGTTAAATTGTCAAATGTTATGGGAGGACCTAGTTAAAAGGTCAAAGGTTATGGGAGGACCCATAACCTTATGGGAGGACCCACATGGAAGCGATAATCACTCAGACAAACCGTTCCACCTTCACCAATACAGCAGATAATCACTCAGACAAACCGTTCCACCTTCACCAATACAGCAGATAATCACTCAGACAAACCGTTCCACCTTCACCAATACAGCAGATAATCACTCAGACAAACCGTTCTTCCTTCACCAATACAGCAGATAATCACTCAGACAAACCGTTCCACCTTCACCAATACAGCAGATAATCACTCAGACAAACCGTTCTTCCTTCACCAATACAGCAGATAATCACTCAGACAAACCGTTCCTCCTTCACCAATACAGCAGATAATCACTCAGACAAACCGTTCTTCCTTCACCAATACAGCTGATGAAGGAGAGAAGATGGAATGAAAGGAAGGTTATTTGTTTTGGTATATGGTGCCGCACACATACTCACACACACACACACACACACACACACTCACACTCACACTCACACACACACCTTCTCTGTAATTCAAGGGTTTGCAGACAAGGGGACAGTGCAGAAGTGATTGCCGTGTGAAAAGCACTCCTCCAGTCTTGAGAGCTCGTCTCACGTTACGAGGTCACAGACAATTAGAGAGAGAAGAGGGGACGGCACTCCTGTTGTCATGGCGCCCAGCCACAGCTATCTACACACACACAAACACACATGAACAGACAACCTACACACACACATCACAAATCAAATGTTATTCATCACATGCTTCGTCAACAGCAGGTGTAGATTAACAGTGAAATACTTCATTACGAACCTTCTCAATAATACAGAGAGAAACATGGAAACAAAATAAAGAGGAAAAAATACACAATGAGTAATGATAACCAGGCTATATACAGTGAGTACCAGTATATAGTCAATGAGTAATGATAACCAGGCTATATACAGTGAGTACCAGTACAGAGTCTATGAGTAATGATAACCAGGCTATATACAGTGAGTACCAGTACAGAGTCTATGAGTAATAATAACCAGGCTATATACAGTGAGTACCAGTACAGAGTCAACGAGTAATGATAACCAGGCTATATACAGTGAGTACCAGTACAGAGTCTATGAGTAATGATAACCAGGCTGTACACTGTGAGAGATATCTCTACTCTACCGTATTATACTATATAACTATAGAGTATATAGTATAATACAGTAGAGGTATCTCTATAGTTATATAGTATAGTACAGTAGAGACATCTCTATAGTTATATAGTATAGTACAGTAGAGACATCTCTATAGTTATATAGTATAGTAGAGTAGAGGTATCTCTATAGTTATATAGTATAGTACAGTAGAGGTATCTATATAGTTATATAGTATATTACAGTACAGTAGAGACATCTCTATAGTTATATAGTATAGTACAGTAGATGTATCTCTATAGTTATATAGTATAGTACAGTAGAGACATCTATATAGTTATATAGTATAGTACTGTAGAGACATCTCTATAGTTCTATAGTATAGTATAGTACAGTAGAGGCATCTATATAGTTATATAGTATAGTATAGTAGAGACATCTCTATAGTTATATAGTATATTACAGTACAGTAGAGGCATCTCTATAGTTATATAGTATAGTATGGTGGAGGTATCTCTATAGTTATATAGTATAGTAGAGACATCTCTATAGTTATATAGTATAGTATAGTACAGTAGAGACATCTATATAGTTATATAGTATAGTATAGTAGAGAAATCTCTATAGTTATATAGTATATTATAGTAGAGTAGAGACATCTCTATAGTTCTATAGTTATATAGTATAGTACAGTAGAGGTATCTCTATAGTTATATAGTATAGTACAGTAGAGACATCTCTATAGTTATATAGTATATTATAGTACAGTAGAGGCATCTATATAGTTATATAGTATAGTACAGTAGAGACAGCTCTATAGTTATATAGTATAGTACAGTAGAGACATATATATAGTTATATAGTATAGTACAGTAGAGACATCTATATAGTTATATAGTATAGTACAGTAGAGTAGAGGTATCTCTATAGTTATATAATATAGTATAGTACAGTAGAGACAGCTCTATAGTTATATTGTATAGTACAGTAGAGACATATATATAGTTATATAGTATAGTACAGTAGAGACATCTATATAGTTATATAGTATAGTACAGTAGAGTAGAGGTATCTCTATAGTTATATAATATAGTATAGTACAGTAGAGACAGCTCTATAGTTATATTGTATAGTACAGTAGAGACATCTATATAGTTATATAGTATAGTACAGTAGAGATATCTCTATAGTTATATAGTATAATATAGTACAGTAGAGACATTTATATAGTATAGTACGGTACAGTAGAGGCATCTCTATAGTTATATAGTATATTATAGTACAGTAGAGACATCTCTATAGTTATATAGTAGAGTAGAGACAGCTCTATAGTTATATAGTATAGTACAGTAGAGGTATCTCTAGAGTTATATAGTATAGTACAGTAGAGACATCTATATAGTTATATAGTATAGTACAGTAGAGGTATCTCTATAGTTATATAGTATAGTACAGTAGAGACATCTATATAGTTATATAGTATAGTACAGTAGAGACATCTATATAGTTATATTGTATAGTACAGTAGAGATATATATATAGTTATATAGTATAGTATAGTAGAGTAGAGGTATCTATATAGTTCTATAGTATAGTATAGTAGAGACATCTCTATAGTTTTATAGTATATTATAGTACAGTAGAGGCATCTCTATAGTTATATAGTATAGTAGAGTAGAGACAGCTCTATAGTTATATAGTATAGTACGGTAGAGGTATCTCTATAGTTATATAATATAGTACAGCAGAGTAGAGACATCTCTATAGTTATATAACATAGTATAGTACAGTAGAGACATCTCTATAGTTATATAGTATATTACAGTAGAGGTATCTCTATAGTTATATAATATAGTACAGTAGAGTAGAGGTATCTCTATAGTTATATAATATAGTATAGTAGAGTAGAGACAGCTCTATAGTTATATAGTATAGTACGGTAGAGGTATCTCTATAGTTATATAATATAGTACAGTAGAGTAGAGGTATCTCTATAGTTATATAATATAGTACAGTAGAGTAGAGACATCTCTATAGTTACATAATTTAGTATAATACAATAGAGACATCTCTATAGTTATATAGTATATTATAGTAGAGTAGAGACATCTATATAGTTATATAGTATAGTAGAGTAGAGACATCTCTATAGGTATATAGTATAGTACGGTAGAGGTATCTCTATAGTTATATAATATAGTATAGTACAGTAGAGACATCTCTATAGTTATATGGTATATTATAGTACAGTAGAGACATCTATATAGTTATATAGTATATTACAGTACAGTAGAGACATCTATATAGTTATATAGTATAGTACAGTAGAGACATCTCTATAGTTATATAGTATAGTACGGTAGAGGTATCTCTATAGTTATATAGTATAGTACAGTAGAGACATCTCTATGGTTATATAGTATAGTACAGTAGAGACATCTATATAGTTATATAGTATAGTACAGTAGAGCCATCTCTATAGTTATATAGTATATTACAGTACAGTAGAGACATCTATATAGTTATATAGTATAGTACGGTAGAGGTATCTCTATAGTTATATAGTATAATATAGTACAGTAGAGACATTTATATAGTATAGTACGGTACAGTAGAGGCATCTCTATAGTTATATAGTATATTATAGTACAGTAGAGACATCTCTATAGTTATATAGTAGAGTAGAGACAGCTCTATAGTTATATAGTATAGTACAGTAGAGGTATCTCTATAGTTATATAGTATAGTACAGTAGAGACATCTATATAGTTATATAGTATAGTACAGTAGAGGTATCTCTATAGTTATATAGTATAGTACAGTAGAGACATCTATATAGTTATATAGTATAGTACAGTAGAGACATCTATATAGTTATATTGTATAGTACAGTAGAGATATATATATAGTTATATAGTATAGTATAGTAGAGTAGAGGTATCTATATAGTTCTATAGTATAGTATAGTAGAGACATCTCTATAGTTTTATAGTATATTATAGTACAGTAGAGGCATCTCTATAGTTATATAGTATAGTAGAGTAGAGACAGCTCTATAGTTATATAGTATAGTACGGTAGAGGTATCTCTATAGTTATATAATATAGTACAGCAGAGTAGAGACATCTCTATAGTTATATAACATAGTATAGTACAGTAGAGACATCTCTATAGTTATATAGTATATTACAGTAGAGGTATCTCTATAGTTATATAATATAGTACAGTAGAGTAGAGGTATCTCTATAGTTATATAATATAGTATAGTAGAGTAGAGACAGCTCTATAGTTATATAGTATAGTACGGTAGAGGTATCTCTATAGTTATATAATATAGTACAGTAGAGTAGAGGTATCTCTATAGTTATATAATATAGTACAGTAGAGTAGAGACATCTCTATAGTTATATAATTTAGTATAATACAATAGAGACATCTCTATAGTTATATAGTATATTATAGTAGAGTAGAGACATCTATATAGTTATATAGTATAGTAGAGTAGAGACATCTCTATAGTTATATAGTATAGTACGGTAGAGGTATCTCTATAGTTATATAATATAGTATAGTACAGTAGAGACATCTCTATAGTTATATGGTATATTATAGTACAGTAGAGACATCTATATAGTTATATAGTATATTACAGTACAGTAGAGACATCTATATAGTTATATAGTATAGTACAGTAGAGACATCTCTATAGTTATATAGTATAGTACGGTAGAGGTATCTCTATAGTTATATAGTATAGTACAGTAGAGACATCTCTATGGTTATATAGTATAGTACAGTAGAGACATCTATATAGTTATATAGTATAGTACAGTAGAGCCATCTCTATAGTTATATAGTATATTACAGTACAGTAGAGACATCTATATAGTTATATAGTATAGTACGGTAGAGGTATCTCTATAGTTATATAGTATAGTAGAGTAGAGACATCTATATAGTTATATAGTATAGTACAGTAGAGACATCTCTATAGTTATATAGTATATTATAGTAGAGTAGAGACATCTCTATAGTTCTATAGTATAGTATAGTACAGTAGAGGCATCTCTATAGTTATATAGTATAGTAGAGTAGAGACAGCTCTATAGTTATATAGTATAGTACGGTAGAGGTATCTCTATAGTTATATAGTATAGTACAGTAGAGACATCTCTATAGTTATATAGTATAGTACAGTAGAGACATCTATATAGTTATATAATATAGTACAGTAGAGTAGAGACATCTCTATAGTTATATAGTATAGTACGGTAGAGGTATCTCTATAGTTATATAATATAGTACAGTAGAGTAGAGACATCTCTATAGTTATATAATATAGTATAATACAGTAGAGACATCTCTATAGTTATATAGTATATTATAGTACAGTAGAGACATCTATATAGTTATATAGTATAGTAGAGTAGAGACATCTCTATAGTTATATAGTATAGTACGGTAGAGGTATCTCTATAGTTATATAGTATATTATAGTACAGTAGAGACATCTATATAGTTATATAGTATAGTACAGTAGAGGTATCTCTATAGTTATATAGTATAGTACAGTAGAGGTATCTCTATAGTTATATAGTATAGTACAGTAGAGACATCTATATAGTTATATAGTATAGTACAGTAGAGACATCTAAATAGTTATATAGTATAATATAGTACAGTAGAGACATTTATATAGTATAGTACGGTACAGTAGAGACATCTCTATAGTTATATAGTATAGTACAGTACAGTAGAGGTATCTCTATAGTTATATAGTATAGTACAGTAGAGTAGAGGTATCTCTATAGTTATATAGTATAGTACGGTAATGTAGAGATGCCCTAGCTTCAGTATGGTCCCTTCTTGTCACACCGGGGCATCAGGCCTAAAATGTCCTTTTAGGACTATAAAGGGAACAGGGTACCATTTTGGATGCTGATCCACTCCTCGACGCCAGTGGCAGCTGGGCCAGGGGGGGGGGGGGTAATGTGATTAGTTGTTTATTCCGGAAATAGCCTTTCTTCCCGAGCCATACCATTTGTGTTTGTCTCATTCCCGTTGCCCCTAAGCTCTCTCTTTCTCGCTCTCTTTCTCTCTCTTTCTCTCGCTCTCGCTCTCTCCCTAAAAGTCTCTACATGACATTAACACATTTCAGAGAGCATTATGGGCTGAAAAGAGATTTGTCTAGACAAAGACATGGTTTATTTGTAGTTAAAGCTTCATTTCCTTCCCTTTTCCCTCTCCTGTAACCCGCCCCTCCTCTCTTCCTCTCCTGCTCCTCTCCCTCCTCCTCTTCTCTTGTTCAGGCAGAATGGTTGGTAAGAGGATTTCATTCAGTTTACCTCAGAGTGGGGCTCAGCTAACGTGATTAATGAAGGCAATTAGTCTCTGTCATGTCTTTCTCATTCGCTCGCTAAATCACCCACCACCGAGGCATCACGGCAGTACACACACACGCACACCGACACATAAACACACACAGGCACCGACACACACACACACACACACACACACACACACACACACACACACACACACACACACACACACACACACACACACACACACACACACACACACACACACACACACACACACACACACACACACACACACACACACACACACACACACACACATAACACACACATACACACAGACACACACACGCACCTGCTGGATGCCTGACACTCAAATTACATCACCCTCATCTCTACTTTTCTACGCTCTCCTCCTCCTCCTCTCCTCCTCTCCTCCTCCTCCTCTCCTCTTCCTCATCTCCTCTTCCTCCTCCTCACCTCCTTCTCCTCTCCTCCTCCCCTCCTCCTCTCCCCCTCTTCCTCTCCCCTCCTTCTCCTCCTCCTCTTCCTCCTTTCCCCCTCTTCCTCTCCTCCTCCTCCTCCTCATCTCCTCTTCCTCCACTCTTCCTCCACTCCTCCTCCTGTCCTCGGGGAACAATCTGAAACAGTAGAAATATTGACAGTGTTGTCATGGTTTGTCTCTTTCTTGTGTTTTAGATATAGGAGCTGTGATCTTCTTTTTGTGTTTTAGATATAGGAGCTGTGATCTTCTTCTTGTGTTTTAGATATAGGAGCTGTGATCTTCTTCTTGTGTTTTAGATATAGGAGCTGTGATCTTCTTCTTGTGTTTTAGATATAGGAGCTGTGATCTTCTTCTTATGTTTTAGATATAGGAGCTGTGATCTTCTCCTTGTGTTTTAGATATAGGAGCTGTGATCTTCTTCTTGTGTTTTAGATATAGGAGCTGTGATCTTCTTCTTGTGTTTTAGATATAGGAGCTGTGATCTTCTTCTTGTGTTTTAGATATAGGAGCTGTGATCTTCTTCTTATGTTTTAGATATAGGAGCTGTGATTTTCTTCTTGTGTTTTAGATATAGGAGCTGTGATCTTCTTGTGTTTTAGATATAGGAGCTGTGATCTTCTTCTTGTGTTTTAGATATAGGAGCTGTGATCTTCTTCTTGTGTTTTAGATATAGGAGCTGTGATCTTCTTCTTGTGTTTTAGATATAGGAGCTGTGATCTTCTTCTTGTGTTTTAGATATAGGAGCTGTGATCTTCTTCTTGTGTTTTAGATATAGGAGCTGTGATCTTCTTCTTGTGTTTTAGATATAGGAGCTGTGATCTTCTTCTTGTGTTTTAGATATAGGAGCTGTGAATTGATGAAACAATGATAAAATGTTGATCATGTAAAGCGAAGCGGACACCATTTTTTTTTTTTTTCGTAGACTCTTCTTGTCAAATATTAACGTTTCAATTAGAGAGAGAGAGAGCAGGGAACTCACTCGTTCATGTATTATAAAGTGTGTGTGTGTGCGTGTGCGTGTGCGTGTGCATGTGTGTGTGTGTCACAGGAGGCTGCTTAGGGGAGGACGGCTCATAATGATATCTGGAACGGACCGAATGGAATGGCATCTGTGTTGGATGTATAGGATTCGTTACACTCATTCTGCTCCAGCCATTACCACGAGCCCGTGGTGTATGTGTGTGTGTGTGTGTGTGTGTGTGTGTGTGTGTGTGTGTGTGGTGTGTGTGTGTGTGTGTGTGTGTGTGTGTGTGTGTGTGTGTGTGTGTGTGTGTGTGTGTGTGTGTGTGTGTGTGTGTGTGTGTGTGTGTGTGTGTGTGTGTGTGTGTGTGTGTGTGTGTGTGTGTGTGTGTGTGAATTTGTCAGTGTTTAGAGCAGCGAAGTGGATTATAGGTGACCTTAACCCCTCACCCAGAAGTGGGTTAAGGTCACCTCTTGACCAGGTTCCTGGGTGATGGGTTAAGGTCACCTCTTGACCAGGTTCCTGGGTGATGGGTTAAGGTCATCTCTTGACCAGGTTCCTGGATGATGGGTTAAGGTCACCTCTTGACCAGGTTCCTGGGTGATGGGTTAAGGTCACCTATTGACCAGGTCCCTGGGTGATGGGTTAAGGTTGCTACACTACATAATATGATTAGGTCCTATCAGAGCTGTGTTGAGAAGATCCTATCAGAGCTGTGTAGAGCAGGTCCTATCAGAGCTGAGTAAGCAGGTCCTATCAGAGCTGAGTAGAGCAGGTCCTATCAGAGCTGAGTAGAGCAGGTCCTATCAGAGCTGTGTAGAGCAGGTCCTATCAGAGCTGAGAAAGCAGGTCCTATCAGAGCTGAGTAAGCAGGTCCTATCAGAGCTGAGTAGAGCAGGTCCTATCAGAGCTGAGTAGAGCAGGTCCTATCAGAGCTGAGTAAGCAGGTCCTATCAGAGCTGAGTAAAGCAGGTCCTATCAGAGCTGTCTAGATTAGGTCCTATCAGAGCTGAGAAAGCAGGTCCTATCAGAGCTGAGTAAGCAGGTCCTATCAGAGCTGAGTAAGCAGGTCCTGTCAGAGCTGAGTAAGCAGGTCCTATCAGAGCTGAGTAGAGCAGATCCTATCAGAGCTGTGTAGAGCAGGTCCTATCAGAGCTGTCTAGATTAGGTCTTATCAGAGCTGAGAAAGCAGGTCCTATCAGAGCTGAGTAAGCAGGTCCTATCAGAGCTGTGTAGAGCAGGTCCTATCAGAGCTGTTTAGATTAGGTCATATCAGAGCTGAGAAAGCAGGTCCTATCAGAGCTGAGTAAGCAGGTCCTTATCAGAGCTGAGTAAGCAGGTCCTATCAGAGCTGTGTAGAGCAGGTCCTATCAGAGCTGAGTAGAGCAGGTGCTATCAGAGCTGTGTAGAGCAGGTCCTATCAGAGCTGTATAGATTAGGTCCTATCAGAGCTGTGTAGAGCAGGTCCTATCAGAGCTGTGTAGATTAGGTCCTATCAGAGCTGTGTAAATTAGGTCCTATCAGAGCTGTGTAGATTAGGTCCTATCAGAGCTGAGTAGAGCAGGTCCTATCAGAGCTGTTTAGATTAGGTCCTATCAGAGCTGAGTAGAGCAGGTCCTATCAGAGCTGTGTAGATTAGGTCCTATCAGAGCTGTGTAGATTAGGTCCTATCAGAGCTGTGTAGATTAGGTCCTATCAGAGCTGAGAAAGCAGGTCCTATCAGAGCTGAGTAAGCAGGTCCTATCAGAGCTGAGTAAGCAGGTCCTATCAGAGCTGAGTAGAGCAGGTCCTATCAGAGCTGTGTAGAGCAGGTCCTATCAGAGCTGAGAAAGCAGGTCCTATCAGAGCTGAGTAAGCAGGTCCTATCAGAGCTGAGTAGAGCAGGTCCTATCAGAGCTGAGTAGAGCAGGTCCTATCAGAGCTGAGTAAGCAGGTCCTATCAGAGCTGAGTAAAGCAGGTCCTATCAGAGCTGTCTAGATTAGGTCCTATCAGAGCTGAGAAAGCAGGTCCTATCAGAGCTGAGTAAGCAGGTCCTATCAGAGCTGAGTAAGCAGGTCCTGTCAGAGCTGAGTAAGCAGGTCCTATCAGAGCTGAGTAGAGCAGATCCTATCAGAGCTGTGTAGAGCAGGTCCTATCAGAGCTGTCTAGATTAGGTCTTATCAGACCTGAGAAAGCAGGTCCTATCAGAGCTGAGTAAGCAGGTCCTATCAGAGCTGTGTAGAGCAGGTCCTATCAGAGCTGTCTAGATTAGGTCTTATCAGAGCTGAGAAAGCAGGTCCTATCAGAGCTGAGTAAGCAGGTCCTATCAGAGCTGTGTAGAGCAGGTCCTATCAGAGCTGTCTAGATTAGGTCTTATCAGAGCTGAGTAAGCAGGTCCTTATCAGAGCTGAGTAAGCAGGTCCTATCAGAGCTGTGTAGAGCAGGTCCTATCAGAGCTGAGTAGAGCAGGTGCTATCAGAGCTGTGTAGAGCAGGTCCTATCAGAGCTGTATAGATTAGGTCCTATCAGAGCTGTGTAGAGCAGGTCCTATCAGAGCTGTGTAGATTAGGTCCTATCAGAGCTGTGTAGATTAGGTCCTTTCAGAGCTGGGTAGAGCAGGTCCTATCAGAGCTGTTTAGATTAGGTCCTATCAGAGCTGAGTAGAGCAGGTCCTATCAGAGCTGTGTAGATTAGGTCCTATCAGAGCTGTGTAGATTAGGTCCTATCAGAGCTGTGTAGATTAGGTCCTATCAGAGCTGAGAAAGCAGGTCCTATCAGAGCTGAGTAAGCAGGTCCTATCAGAGCTGAGTAAGCAGGTCCTATCAGAGCTGAGTAGAGCAGGTCCTATCAGAGCTGAGTAAGCAGGTCCTATCAGAGCTGAGTAAGCAGGTCCTATCAGAGCTTAGTAAGCAGGTCCTATCAGAGCTGAGTAAGCAGGTCCTATCAGAGCTGAGTAAGCAGGTCCTATCAGAGCTGAGTAAGCAGGTCTTATCAGAGCTGAGTAGAGCAGGTCCTATCAGAGCTGTGTAGAGCAGGTCCTATCAGAGCTGTGTAGAGCAGGTCCTATCAGAGCTGTGTATATAATAGGTCCTATCAGAGATGTGTAGATTATGTCCTATCAGAGATGTGTAGAGCAGGTCCTATCAGAGCTGTGTAGAACAGGTCCTATCAGAGCTGTGTAGATTAGGTCCTATCAGAGCTGAGTAAAGCAGGTCCTATCAGAACTGAGTAAAGCAGGTCCTATCAGAGCTGTGTAGATTAGGTCCTATGAGAGCTGTGTAGAGCAGGTCCTATCAGAGCTGAGTAGAGCAGGTCCTATCAGAGCTGTGTAGATTAGGTCCTATCAGAGCTGTGTAGAGAAGGTCCTATCAGAGCTGAGTAGAGCAGGTCCTATCAGAGCTGTGTAAAGCAGGTCCTATCAGAACTGAGTAAAGCAGGTCCTATCAGAGCTGAGTAAAGCAGGTCCTATCAGAACTGAGTAAAGCAGGTCCTATCAGAGCTGTGTAGATTAGGTCCTATCAGAGCTGAGTAAAACAGGTCCTATCAGAACTGAGTAAAGCAGGTCCTATCAGAGCTGTGTAGATTAGGTCCTATCAGAGCTGTGTAGAGCAGGTCCTTTCAGAGCTGTGTAGATTAGGTCCTATCAGAGCTGTGTAGAGCAGGTCCTATCAGAGCTGAGTAGAGCAGGTCCTATCAGAACTGAGTAAAGCAGGTCCTATCAGAGCTGTATAGGTGTGAACCTGTTGTTGGCAAACCTCTCACTAAACAATACTACCACTACTCACTAAACAATACTACCACTGCTCACTAAACAATACTACCACTGCTCACTAAACAATACCACCACTACTCACTAAACAATACTACCACTACTCACTTAACAATACTACCACTGCTCACTAAACAATACCACCACTACTCGCTAAACAATACCACCACTACTCACTAAACAATACTACCACTACTCACTAAACAATACTACCACTGCTCACTAAACAATACCACCACTACTCGCTAAACAATACCACCACTACTCGCTAAACAATACCACCACTACTCACTAAACAATACTACCACTACTCACTGAACAATACTACCACTGCTCACTAAACAATACCACCACTACTCGCTAAACAATACCACCACTACTCACTAAACAATACTACCACTACTCACTAAACAATACTACCACTGCTCACTAAACAATACCACCACTACTCGCTAAACAATACCACCACTACTCACTAAACAATACTACCACTGCCCACTAAACATTACCACAGGTACTCACTAAACAATACTACCACTACTCACTAAACAATACTACCACTGCTCACTAAACAATACTACCACTGCTCACTAAACAATACCACCACTACTCGCTAAACAATACTACCACTACTCATTAAACAATACTACCACTACTCGCTAAACAATACTACCACTGCTCACTAAACAATACTACCACTACTCGCTAAACAATACCACCACTACTCACTAAACAATACTACCACTACTCATTAAACAATACTACCACTGCCCACTAAACATTACCACAGGTACTCACTAAACAATACTACCACTACTCACTAAACAATACTACCACTGCTCACTAAACAATACTACCACTGCTCACTAAACAATACCACCACTACTCACTAAACAATACTACCACTGCTCACTAAACAATACTACCACTGCTCACTAAACAATACCACCACTACTCACTAAACAATACTACCACTGCTCACTAAACAATACTACCACTGCTCACTAAACAATACCACCACTACTCACTAAACAATACTACCACTGCTCACTAAACAATACTACCACTGCTCACTAAACAATACCACCACTACTCACTAAACAATACTACCACTACTCATTAAACAATACTACCACTGCTCACTAAACAATACCACCACTACTCACTAAACAATACTACCACTACTCATTAAACAATACTACCACTGCTCACTAAACAATACCACCACTACTCACTAAACAATACTACCACTACTCATTAAACAATACTACCACTGCTCACTAAACAATACCACCACTACTCACTAAACAATACTACCACTACTCATTAAACAATACTACCACTACTCGCTAAACAATACCACCACTACTCACTAAACAATACTACCACTACTCATTAAACAATACTACCACTGCTCACTAAACAATAACACCACTACTCACTAAACAATACTACCACTACTCATTAAACAATACTACCACTGCTCACTAAACAATACCACCACTACTCACTAAACAATACTACCACTACTCATTAAACAATACTACCACTACTCGCTAAACAATACCACCACTACTCACTAAACAATACTACCACTACTCATTAAACAATACTACCACTACTCATTAAACAATACTACCACTACTCGCTAAACAATACCACCACTACTCACTAAACAATACTACCACTACTCATTAAACAATACTACCACTGCCCACTAAACATTACCACAGGTACTCACTAAACAATACTACCACTGCTCACTAAACAATACTACCACTGCTCACTAAACAATACCACCACTACTCACTAAACAATACTACCACTGCTCACTAAACAATACTACCACTGCTCACTAAACAATACCACCACTACTCACTAAACAATACTACCACTGCTCACTAAACAATACTACCACTGCTCACTAAACAATACCACCACTACTCACTAAACAATACTACCACTGCTCACTAAACAATACTACCACTGCTCACTAAACAATACCACCACTACTCACTAAACAATACTACCACTGCTCACTAAACAATACTACCACTGCTCACTAAACAATACCACCACTACTCACTAAACAATACTACCACTACTCATTAAACAATACTACCACTGCTCACTAAACAATACCACCACTACTCACTAAACAATACTACCACTACTCATTAAACAATACTACCACTGCTCACTAAACAATACCACCACTACTCACTAAACAATACTACCACTACTCATTAAACAATACTACCACTGCTCACTAAACAATACCACCACTACTCACTAAACAATACTACCACTACTCATTAAACAATACTACCACTACTCGCTAAACAATACCACCACTACTCACTAAACAATACTACCACTACTCACTAAACAATACTACCACTACTCATTAAACAATACTACCACTGCTCACTAAACAATACTACCACTACTCACTAAACAATACCACCACTACTCGCTAAACAATACCACCACTACTCACTAAACAATACTACCACTACTCATTAAACAATACTACCACTACTCATTAAACAATACTACCACTACTCGCTAAACAATACCACCACTACTCACTAAACAATACTACCACTACTCACTAAACAATACTACCACTACTCATTAAACAATACTACCACTACTCATTAAACAATACTACCACTACTCATTAAACAATACTACCACTGCTCACTAAACAATACCGCCACTCCTCACGGAAACACATAGACCACGAAATGAAATCCTTTGAAAGGCTGGTAAAGACACACAGTATCCCAGACACTCTGGACCCACTCCAATTCACATACCGCCCCAACAGATCCACAGATGACGAAATCTCTATTGCACTTCACAGTGCCGTCTCCCACCTGGACAAGAGGGGAAATAACTACGTGAGAATGATGTTTATAGACTACATATCAGCGTTCAACACCATAGTCCCCTCCAAGCTCATCAACAAGCTGAGGAACCTGGGACTGAACACCAGTGCACTGAACAGCTTCAACCCCCAAGCCATAAGACTAATAAATAGTTAGTTAAATAGTTAACCAAATGGCTACCCAGACTATCGCCATTGACTCTTTTTCCCACTAAGTCTTTTGACTCATCAAATATGCTGCTGCTACTATTTACTATTTACCTATTTACTATTTACCTATATGTACGTACAGTATCCAATGACTACCTCATCTCTGTATCCCACTCATACAATTATCTGTAAGGTCCTTCAGCCGAGCAGTGAAATTCAAACACAGATTCAACCACAAAGACCAGGGAGGTTTTCTAATGTCTCGCAAAGAAGGGCACCTATTGGTAGATAGGTAAAAAAGCAGACATTGAATATGCTTTTTAGCATGGTGAAGTTATTAATTAGGCTTTGGATGGTGTATCAATACACCCAGTCACTACCAAAGATACAGGTGTCCTTTCTAACTCAGTTGCGTGGAAGGAAAACGCTCAGAGATTTCACCAGATTTCACCAGGCCAAATGTGTCTTTAAAACAGTTACAGAGTTTAATGGCTGTGATTAGGAGGGTGCAAGGCGAGACCCAGATGTAGACACGGGAGGCAGATGGTTTGAGTCTCTGATATTTATTAATAATCCAAAAGGAGTAGGCAAGAGAATGGTCGTGGACAGGCAAAAGGTCAAAACCAGATCAGAGTCCAGGAGGTACAGAGTGGCAGACAGGCTCGAGGTCAAGGCAGGCAGAATGGTCAGGCAGGCGGGTACAAAGTCCAGAACACAGGCAAGGGTCAAAACCGGGAGGACTAGAAAAAGGAGAATAGAAAAGGAGTACGGGAAAAACACGCTGGTTGACTTGGAACATACAGACGAACTGGGACAGACGGACAGAAAACACAGGGATAAATACCCAGGTGATAATGGGGAAGATGGGTGACACCTGGAGGGGATGGAGACAAGCACGAGGACAGGTGAGACAGATCAGGCTGTGACAGTGATAGGAAAAACTGAGGATGGATCAACAACATTGTAGTTACTCCACAATACTAACCTAAATGACAGAGTGAACAGAAGGAAGCCTGTACAGAATAAAACTATTCCAAAACATGCATCCTGTTTGCAACAAGGCACTAAAGTAAAACTGAAAAAAAAATGTGGCAAAGAAATTAACTTTATGTCCTGAATACAAAAGTGTTATGTTTGTGGCAAATCCAACACAACACATGACTGAGTACCACTCTTTTTATTTTCAAGCATGGTGGTGGCTGCATCATGTTATGGTTATTCTTGTAATTGTTAAGGAATGGGGTGTTTTTTATGATACAAAAGAATCGGAATGGAGCCAAGCACAGGCAACACCTTAGAGGTGTCACATCTTCTCCTGCCCCTCCCCTCCGGCGTACGACGTCCCCGGAATACTAACCACTGGTCCTGGGATTCAGCATTACGCACATCTGGCACTCATCATTACGCGCACCTGGCACTCATCATTACGCGCACCTGTAAATCATTATGATTCACACCTGGACTTCATTACCTTCATCATTTCCTCCCCTTTATATGTCACTCTCTTACGTTCACTCACCAGTTGGTATTATTCTTGTGTACCGGCGTGTAGACACATGGAATTGTCTCATTCCTGGTTTTGTTGTTTTATTAAACGTTTCACCTGCACCTGCTTCCCGACTTACAGCTCCATTATTACAAGAGGAAAACCTGGTTCAGTCTGCTTTCCAACAGACACTGGAAGACAAATTCACCTTTAAGCAGGACAATAACCTAAAACAAAAGGTGAAATATACACCGGAGGTGCTTACCAAGAAGACATTGAATGTTCCTGAGTGGCCTAGTTACAGTTTTGACTTAAATCGGCTTGAAAATCTATGCAAAAACTTGAAAATGGCTGTCTAGCAATGATCGACAAACAACTTGACAGAGCTAGAAGAATATTGTACAATCCTGGTGTGCAAAGCTCTTAGAGACATATCCAGAAAGAGGGTCTACAGCAGCACCTAGATCTTCTGCACATATTCTGCCAGACCTGGGCCCGGACAGTAAGCAATGGTGTAAAGTACTTAAGTGAAAATACTTTAAAGTACTACTTAATGAGTTGTTTTGGGGTATCTGTACTTCACTATTTTAAATTTTTGACTACTTTTATTTTAATGTACGTTTTACTCCATTCATTTTCCCTGACACCCAAAAGTGCTCGTTACATTTCGAATGCTTAGCAGGACAGGAAAATGGTCAATTTCATACACTTATCAAGAAAACATCCCCGGTCTACTGCCTCTGAATCGGAGGACTTAATAAACACGTTTCGTTTGTAAATTATTTCCGTCTGGTTTGCTTAATATAAGGAATTTGAAAGGACTAATACATTTACTTTTCATACTTAAGTATATTTAAAACCGAATAATTTTACTCAAGTAGTATATTACTTGGGTGACTTTCATTTTTACTTGAGTCATTTTCCATTAAGGTAAATTATGGTTGTGAGGTCTGGGGTCTGCTCACCAACCAAGAATTCACAAAATGGGACAAACACCAAATTGAGACTCTGCATGCAGAATTCTGCAAAAACATCCTCTGTGTACAATGTAAATCACCAATTATTGCATGCAGAGCAGAATTAGGCCGATACCCACTAATGATCAAAATCCAGAAAATAGTCATTAAATTCTACAACCACCTAAAATTAAGCAATTCCCAAATCTACCATAACAAAGCCACCACCTACAGAGAGACTAATCTAGAGAAGAGTCCCTGTCAATGCCGTGCGTACTGGGAGTGGAGTCAGGTGCAGGAGAGCAGAGAGTTGTGAACAGAATATGCAGCGGCAGAATATCTGACCACTGTGACTGTCCCAAAATTAAGGAAAGCTTTGAGTATGTACAGATTCAGTGAGCAAGGCCTTGCTATTGAGAAGGCAGCCGTAGGCAGACCTGGCTCTCAAGAGAAGCCAGGCTATGTGCACACTGCCTACAAAATGAGGTGGAAACTGAGCTGCACTTCCTAACCTCCTGCCAAATGTATGACCATATTAGAGACACACATTTCCCTCAGATTACACAGACCTACAAAGAATTTGAAAAAAATCTAATTTTGTTTAACTCCCATATCTACTGGGTGAAATACCACAGTGTGCCATCACAGCAGCACGAATTGTGACCTGTTTTTACAAGGGCCACCAGTGAAGAACAAAACCATTTAAATAGAAATTATGTTTATTTATTTTCCCTTTTGTACTATTTGCTCATCGTTACAGCCTTAATAAACTCAGCAAAAAAAGAAACGTCTCTTTTTCAGGAGCCTGTCTTTCAAAGATAATTTGTAAAAATCCAAATAACTTCACAGATCTTCATTGTAAAGGGTTTAAACACTGTTTCCCATGCTTGTTCAATGAACCATAAACAATTAATGAACATGCACCTGTGGAGCGGTCGTTAAGACACTAATAGCTTACAGAGGGTATATGAAAGTTATTTCAGTTATGAAAACTTAGGACACTAAAGAGGCCTTTCTACTGACTCTGAAAAACACCAAAAGAAAGATGCCCAGGGTCCCTGCTCATCTTCATGAACGTACCTTAGGCATGCTGCAAGGAGGCATGAGGACTGCAGATGTGGCCAGGGCAATATATTGCAATGTCCGTACTGTGAGACGCCTAAGACAGCGCTACAGGGAGACAGGACGGACAGCTGATCGTCCACGCAGTGGCAGACCATGTGTAACAACACCTGCACAGGATCGGTACATCTGAACATCACACCTGTAGGACAGGTACAGGATGGCAACAACAACTGCCCGAGTTACACCAGGAATGCACAATCCCTCCATCAGTGCTCAAACTGTCCGCAACAGGCTGAGAGAGGCTGGACTGAGGGCTTGTACTGGCAGGACTGGCAAAAGGTGCTCTTCCCTGACGAGTCGCGGTTTTGTCTCACCAGGGGTGATGGTCAGATTCCCATTTATCGTCGAAGGAATGAGCGTTACACCGAGGACTGTACTCTGGAGCGGGATCGATTTGGAGGTGGAGGGTCCGTCATGGTCTGGGGCGGTGTGTCACAGCATCACCGAACAGAGCTTGTTGTCATTGCAGGCAATCTCAACGCTGTGCGTTACAGGGAAGACATCCTCCTCCCTCATGTGGTACCGTTCCTGCAGGCTCATCCTGACATGACCCTCCAGCATGACAATGCCACCAGCCATACTGCTCGTTCTGTGCGTGATTTCCTGCAAGACAGGAATGTCAGTGTTCTGCCATGGCCAGCGAAGAGCCCGGATTTCAATCCCATTGAGCACGTCTGGGACCTGTTGGATTGGATTGTGAGGGCTTGGGCCATTCCCCCCAGAAATATCTGGGAACTTGCAGGTGCCATGGTGGAAGAGTGAGGTAACATCTCACAGCAAGAACTGGCAAATCTGGTGCAGTCCATAAGGAGGAGATGCACTGCAGTACTTAATGCAGCTGGTGGCCACACCAGATACTGACTGTTACTTTTGATTTTGACCCCCCCTTTGTTCAGGGACACATTATTCCATTTCTGTTAGTCACATATCTGTGGAACTTGTTCAGTTTATGTCTCAGTTGTTGAATCTTGTTATGTTCATACAAATATTTACACATGTTAAGTTTGCTGAAAACAAACGTAGTTGACAGTGAGAGGATGTTTCTTTTTTGGCTGAGTTTATGACATTTGAAATTACTCCATTCTTTTGAAACTTTTGTAAGTGTAATGTTTACTGTTCGTTTTTGATGATCTATTTCACTTTCTTTGACATTGTTATGTTTTACATGCCAATAAAGAACTCTATATGAAATTGAACTGAATTGAGAGGGATATAAAGAGAGAGAGAGAGAGAAAGAAAGAAAGAGAGAGGCAGAGAGAGAGAGAGAGAGAGGCAGAGAGAGAGAGAGAGGTAGAGAGAGAGAGAGAGGCAGAGAGAGAGAGAGGCAGAGAGAGAGAGAGAGAGAGAGAGAGACAGAGAGAGAGAGAGAGAGAGAGAGAGAGGCAGAGAGAGAGAGAAAGGCAGAGAGAGAGAGAGAGATGGCTGGCCTCTCACTCCAGTCTACCTTGCTCGTAGCCAACGCAGGAAATTAAGAAATAGGATCACATCAAAATATCCCCCATCATCCCCAGCAAACCTTTTCTAAGTACACAGGCCAGCATAGGATTTAGGAGATCAACCTTGGCCAGATGAAACATATATATGGATGTTGTAATGATATGGGGAAGCAAAAGAAAATAGGATGAGGTGCAAATGCTGTCAGTCTTTTAATTCACACACAACAGACAGAATTAGGACCGATCATTTATTATAATGAATTTGTCAGACATTTTTCAAAAATTGTATACGGTGCATTCAGGAAAGTATTCAGAGCCCTTCACTATTTCCACATTTTGTTACATTACAGCCTTATTCTAAAATGGATTAAATAGTTGTTTTCCCCCCCACTCATCAATCTACCCACAATATCCCATAATGACTGAACAAAAATAGTTTTTTTGAAATTTTAGCAAAAAACTGAAATGTCACATCTACAAACATTACCAGTCAAAAGTTGTAGAACACCTACTCATTCAAGGTTTTTATGTAAGGCCTGGGTGTCGGAGTGTGAAGTCAAAGCGCAGGAAACAGCAGGTGCAAATACAAATGTTCTTTAATGAACACGGACAAACTAGGCCACCCTACTAACACACTGGGTGTACTTCTTAACCAACCCCAGACACGGGGGAAACGAACACAGTCCAGTAAACACGTAGCACAAAACCAACACCACTACTTACAAACAAACAATCCCGCACAAAGAAACGTGCGGGCCCAACTAATTAACCCAACAATTAATACAAAACAGGTGAACCCAATAACCACATAGGGAGGGGGAGAAAAGGATCAGTGGCAGCTAATAGGCCGGTGACGACGACCGCCGAGCGCCACCCGAACGGGAAGGAGAGCCTGCCTCGGTCGGAGTCGTGACATTTGACTTGATTTTTACTGTTTTCTACATTGTAGAATAATAGTGAAGAAATCAAAACTATGAAATAACACATATGGAATCATGTAGTAACCAAAAAAGTGTTAAGCAAATCAAAATATATTTTATATTTTAGATACTTCAAAGTAGCCACCCCTTTACCTTGATGTCAGCTTTGCACACTCTTGACATTCTTGGCATTCTCTCAACCAGCTTCACCTGGAATGTTTTTCTAACAGTCTTGAAGGAGTTCCCACATATGCTGAGCACTTGTTGGCTGCTTTGCCTTCACTCTACAGTCCAATTCATCCCAAACCATCTCAATTGGGTTGAGGTCGGGGTATTGTGGAGACCAGGTCATCTGATGCAGCACTCCATCACTCTCCTTTGTGGTCAAATAGCCCAAATGGGCGTTGTCCTGTTAAAAAACAAATGATAGTCCCACTAAGCGCAAACCAGATGGGATGACATATCGCTGCAGAATTCTGTGGTAGCCATGCTGGGTAAGTGTGCCTTGAAGTCTAAATAAATCACTGACAGTGTCACCAGCAAAGCACCCCCACACCATCACACCTCCTCCTCCATGCTTCACGGTAGGAACCACACATGCAGAGAGCATCCGTTCACCTACTCTGTGTCTCACAAAGACACGGCGGTTGGAACCAAAAATCTCAAATTTGGACTCATCAGACCAAAGGACAGATTTTCACCGGTCTAATGTCCATTGCTCGTGTTTCTTGACCTAAGCAAGTCTCTTCTTCTTATTGGTGTCCTTTAGTAGTGGTTTCTTTGCAGCAATTAGACCATGAAGGCCTGATTCACGCAGTCTCCTCTGAACAGTTGATGTTGAGATGTGTCTGTTCACAAATGCTCTGTGAAGCATTTATGTGGGCTGCAATTTCTGAACAGCCAAGACAACACAGGACTGGCTTCGGGACAAGTCTCTGAATGTCCTTGAGTGGCCCAGCCAGATCCCCGGACTAGAACCCGATCGAACATCTCTGGAGAGACATGAAAATAGCTGTGCAGCGACGCTCCCCATCCAACCTGACAGAGCTTGAGAGGATCTGCAGAGAAGAATGGGAGAACCTCCCCAAATACAGGTGTGCCAAGCTTGTAGCGTAATACCCAAGAAGACTCAAGGCTGTAATCACTGCCAAAGGTGCTTCAACAAAGTCCTGAGTAAAGAGTCTGAATACTTATGTAAATGTCATATTTAATTAAAAACATTTTTTTTTAAACATTTGCAACAACAAAAAATGTACCTGTTTTTGCGATTTCATTATGTGCTATTGTATATAGATTGATGAGGGGGAAAACAATTTAATCCATTTTAGAATAAGGCTGTAACTTAACAAAATGTGGACAAAGTCAAGAGGTCTGAATACTTTAGTGCGTACATCTTAAATCATAGAGCAAAGCATGAAACCATATTTCAGCAGTAGACCAGTAGACCAGGAGACCAGTAGACCAGTAGACCGGTAGACCAGGAGACCAGTAGACCAGTAGACCAGCAGACCAGTAGACCAGGAGACCAGTAGACCAGGAGACCAGTAGACCAGTAGACCGGTAGACCGGTAGACCAGTAGACCGGTAGACCGGGAGACCGGTAGACCGGTAGACCGGTAGACCAGGAGACCGGCAGACCGGGAGACCGGTAGACCAGTAGACCAGTAGACCGGGAGACCAGTAGACCGGTAGACCAGTAGACCGGGAGACCAGTAGACCGGTAGACCAGTAGACCGGGAGACCGGTAGACCGGTAGACCAGGAGACCAGTAGACCGGTAGACCGGTAGACCAGGAGACCAGTAGACCAGTAGACCGGTAGTAGACCGGTAGACCGGTAGACCGGTAGACCAGTAGACCAGTAGACCCAATCCATCTCTGTCAGATCAAATCACAATTTAACTGTTTCATCCAGAAAATACTAGACAGTGTTTTCACAACACGAGCAATTCTGAAACATTACCATAAAATCATCTGTACAGCGACATGTAACTGTATGCCTCCCTTGCATCCTTCTTTCTCTCTCTCTCTCTCTCTCTCTCTCTCTCAATTCAATTCAATTCAAGGGGCTTTATTGGCATGGGAAACATGTGTTAACATTGCCAAAGCAAGTGAGGTAGATAATATACAAAAGTGAAATAAACAATACAAATTAACAGTAAACATTACACATACAGAAGTTTCAAAGCAATAAAGACATTACAAGTGTCATATTATATATATATACAGTGTTGTAGCAATGTACAAATGGTTAAAGCACACAAGTTAAAATAAATAAACATAAATATGGGTTGTATTTACAATGGTGTTTGTTCTTCACTGGTTGCCCTTTTCTTGTGGCAACAGGTCACAAATCTTGCTGCTGTGATGGCACACTGTGGAATTTCACCCAGTAGATATGGGAGTTTATCATAATTGGATTTGGTTTCGAATTCTTTGTGGATCTGTGTAATCTGAGGGAAATATGTGTCTCTAATATGGTCATACATTGGGCAGGAGGTTAGGAAGTGCAGCTCAGTTTCCACCTCATTTTGTGGGCAGTGTGCACATAGCCTGTCTTCTCTTGAGAGCCATGTCTGCCTACGGCGGCCTTTCTCAATAGCAAGGCTATGCTCACTGAGTCTGTACATAGTCAAAGCTTTCCTTAAGTTTGGGTCAGTCACAGTGGTCAGGTATTCTGCCACTGTGTACTCTCTGTTTAGGGCCAAATAGCATTCTAGTTTGCTCTGTTTTTTTGTTAATTCTTTCCAATGTGTCAAGTAATTATCTTTTTGTTTTCTCATGATTTGGTTGGGTCTAATTGTGCTGCTGTCCTGGGGCTCTGTGGGGTGTGTTTGTGTTTGTGAACAGAGCCTCAGGACCAGCTTGCTTAGGGGACTCTTCTCCAGGTTCATCTCTCTGTAGGTGATGGCTTTGTTATGGAAGGTTTGGGAATCGCTTCCTTTTAGGTGGTTGTAGAATTTAACGGCTCTTTTCTGGATTTTGATAATTAGTGGGTATCGGCCTAATTCTGCTCTGCATGCATTATTTGGTGTTCTACGTTGTACACGGAGGATATTTTTGCAGAATTCTGCATGCAGAGTCTCAATTTGGTGTTTGTCCCATTTTGTGAAATCTTGGTTGGTGAGCGGACCCCAGACCTCACAACCATAAAGGGCAATGGGCTCTATGACTGATTCAAGTATTTTTAGCCAGATCCTAATTGGTATGTTGAAATTTATGTTCCTTTTGATGGCATAGAATGCCCTTCTTGCCTTGTCTCTCAGATCGTTCACAGCTTTTTGGAAGTTACCTGTGGTGCTGAGGTTTAGGCCGAGGTATGTATAGTTTTTTGTGTGCTCTAGGGCAACGGTGTCTAGATGGAATTTGTGGTCCTGGCGACTGGACCTTTTTTGGAACACCATTATTTTGGTCTTACTGAGATTTACTGTCAGGGCCCAGGTCTGACAGAATCTGTGCAGAAGATCTAGGTGCTGCTGTAGGCCCTCCTTGGTTGGTGACAGAAGCACCAGATCATCAGCAAACAGTAGACATTTGACTTCGGATTCTAGTAGGGTGAGGCCAGGTGCTGCAGACTGTTCTAATGCCCTCGCCAATTCGTTGATATATATGTTGAAGAGGGTGGGGCTTAAGCTGCATCCCTGTCTCACCCCACGACCCTGTGTGAAGAAATGTGTGTTTTTTGCCAATTTTAACCGCACACTTGTTGTTTGTGTACATGGATTTTATAATGTCGTATGTTTTTCCCCCAACACCACTTTCCATCAATTTGTATAGCAGACCCTCATGCCAAATTGAGTCGAAGGCTTTTTTGAAATCAACAAAGCATGAGAAGACTTTGCCTTTGTTTTGGTTTGTTTGGTTGTCAATTAGGGTGTGTAGGGTGAATACATGGTCTGTTGTACGGTAATTTGGTAAAAAGCCAATTTGACATTTGCTCAGTACATTGTTTTCATTGAGGAAATGTACGAGTCTGCTGTTAATAATAATGCAGAGTATTTTCCCAAGGTTACTGTTGACGCATATTCCACGGTAGTTATTGGGGTCAAATTTGTCTCCACTTTTGTGGATTGGGGTGATCAGTCCTTGGTTCCAAATATTGGGGAAGATGCCAGAGCTAAGGACGATGTTAAAGAGTTTTAGTATAGCCAATTGGAATTTGTTGTCTGTATATTTGATCATTTCATTAAGGATACCATCAACACCACAGGCCTTTTTGGGTTGGAGGGTTTTTATTTTGTCCTGTAACTCGTTCAAGGTAATTGGAGAATCCAGTGGGTTCTGGTAGTCTTTAATAGTTGATTCAAGGATTTGTATTTGATCATGTATATGTTTTTGCTCTTTATTCTTTGTTATAGAGGCAAAAAGATTGGAGAAGTGGTTTACCCATACATCTCCATTTTGGATAGATAGTTCTTCGTGTTGTTGTTTGTTTAGTGTTTTCCAATTTTCCCAGAAGTGGTTAGAGTCTATGGATTGTTCAATTACATTGAGCTGATTTCTGACGTGCTGTTCCTTCTTTTTCCGTAGTGTATTTCTGTATTGTTTTACTGATTCACCATAGTGAAGGCGTAGACTCAGGTTTTCCGGGTCTCTATGTTTTTGGTTGGACAGGTTTCTCAATTTATTTCTTAGATTTTTGCATTCGTCATCAAACCATTTGTCATTGTTGTTCATTTTCTTCGGTTTTCTATTTGAGATTTTTAGGTTTGATAGCGGAGAGGTCAAATATACTGTTAAGATTTTCTACTGCCAAGTTTACACTTTCACTATTGCAGTGGAACGTTTTACCCAGGAAGTTGTCTAAAAGGGATTGAATTTGCTGTTGTCTAATTGTTTTTTGGTAGGTTTCCAAACTGCATTCCTTCCATCTATAGCATTTCTTAATGTTACTCAGTTCCTTTGGCTTTGATGCCTCATGATTGAGTATTGCTCTGTTCAAGTAGACTGTGATTTTGCTGTGGTCTGATAGGGGTGTCAGTGGGCTGGCTGTGAACGCTCTGAGAGACTCTGGGTTGAGGTCAGTGATAAAGTAGTCTACAGTGCTACTGCCAAGAGATGAGCTATAGGTGAACCTACCATAGGAGTCCCCTCGAAGCCTACCATTGACTATGTACATACCCAGCGTGCGACAGAGCTGCAGGAGTTGTGACCCGTTTTTGTTGGTTATGTTGTCATAGTTGTGCCTAGGGGGGCATATGGGGGAGGGAATGCTGTCACCTCCAGGTAGGTGTTTGTCCCCCTGTGTGCTGAGGGTGTCAGGTTCTTGTCCAGTTCTGGCATTTAGGTCGCCACAGACTAATACATGTCCCTGGGCCTGGAAATGATTGATTTCCTCATTCAGGATGGAGAAGCTGTCTTCATTAAAGTATGGGGATTCTAGTGGGGGGATATAGGTAGCACACAGGAGGACATTTTTCTCTGTTAAGATAATTTCCTTTTGAATTTCTAGCCAAATGTAAAATGTTCCTGTTTTGATTAATTTAATGGAGTGAGTTAGGTCTGCTCTATACCAAATTAGCATTCCCCCTGAGTCCCTTCCCTGTTTCACACCTGGTAGTTTGGTGGATGGGACTACCAGTTCTCTGTAACCTAGAGGGCAACCAGTGGGTCCGTCTCCTCTGTACCAGGTTTCTTGCAGGATGACAATGTCTGCATTACCGATTTCTTTGGTGAAGTCCGGGTTCCTGCTCTTTAGGCCAAAGGCAGATGACCTCAGGCCTTGGATATTCCAGGATGATATAGTGAAGGCTTTTTGTTCCATGAAGTGTCCAATGTTGTTGGCCGTGTGGTTTGGCCTCAGGCCAGTAAGTGTGAGCAGAGCCTGCTGAGCATCTGGTACATGCCGTTGGCTTGGGCGAGTGTAAGAGTGGGGGTTGGGCCTGTTTGCCCGCTCACTACCTGGGCGTATGTGTGACTTCCATGTTGATGCCCTCTTTGCGGGGGTGGGGTGCATGGGGTGGGCAGGAGTGGCATGGGTCTGATCTGAGGGGCCTAAATTGGGTGTGGGCATGGTTGATGTGGGGGGGTGTTGATTGGTTGGGGTGGGGGTGTGTCTGGGGGTGCTGTGGTCTGGATGTAGGTCCTCTTGGCGTGGGTCCTCTATGTGGAGGTCCAGGGGGGGGTCCTGAAGGTCTTGGAGGGTGTCTCGCTGGTCTGGGTGGGGTGTCTATTGATCTGTTGCTCCTGTGTGAAGTGTTGGGGCTGCGTTTGAGAGCGATGTCCTTTAGAGTCCGGGCAAAGGTGGGCACTGCTGCCTTGTAGAGGTGGACCTGGTCATAGAGGCTGTTCAAGTCCAGGGTGGAGTGGTGGGCCAGGAAAACATTTGGTTTTGAGGCACAGTCACGGGAAATGCTTGCGTTTACCCGCTGTATTGTAGCAGGGTGGAAGTCTTTTCGTGGTAGCAGGGTGGAGATAACCACTTGTGCGTTGGGGAAAGTAGAAGAAGCTTTTTCAATCACTCCCTTCAGTGCTGTGGCCACCCTTTCCTGCTGTGCTCTCAGGTCGTTTGTGCCTGTGTGTATTATTATGTGGCTAGGTGAGCCTAGTTTGTCCTCAGACAGAAGGTCTAGGGCGCGCTGGGTGTTTGGACACCAGAGTTTAGACACACTGTGTTTGGGAAAAAGTTTTTTTTTCTTCTATATATTTCCCATTTGAGTCCATAAGAAGGACAATCTGTGTCTTGTGTTTGTCCTCAGTGGGTCTGGGGGGGTTGTCAGGAGGGCTATCAGGGTGGCTGACAGGGGGGGTGCTCAGGGGGGGTGAGAGCTGCTGGGCTTGGGGTTTTTCTTTTGTCTGTTCTGTTGTGATGTCGTTTCTATGGTCAGGGTCTGGTGTGGACTGTTCTGCTGTGGTGTCGAGACTTTTGTCCGGTGCTGAGGTGGGCTGTTCTGCTGGCGTCTCTGTGGGGATGACCACCTCCCTAGTGGGTTGTTCTCTGTCACATGCCATCCCCCTCAACCTCTCCTCCAGCAGTCTGATCCTCTCCTCCATCCCCCTCTCCCTCTCCTCCTGTAGTCTGATCCTCTCCTCTAGTGCTCTGTTCTGCTCCTGCTTCTGCTCTTTCTCCTGTTGATGTTGTCTCACCACTGTCCATAGTGCAGATATGTCTTTCTCCACCTCCAGCTCTCCAGGTCTGGTTAAGGGGGTGTTGTTGTGCTGGACTGTTGTCTGGGTCTGTGCTGACTGGAGTGTGATCACCTGCTGTTCCAGCTCCACCTGCCTTACCTCCAGCTGGGTGAATTTATCCTTCATTTCAATGAGGGAGAAGTACTCTGTACTGGGAGGTAGACTGTCTGCTGAGGGTTGCTCGTCTGTGTGATTATATGATGAAGACGTCTGGTCTGACCCGCTTTGGGTGGGGGTATCTTTATCAAGGGAGAGCTTCTCCTGCTGGGCTAATTCTTTGATTAGATGAAAGTCCAGCTGAAACTGTTTGTGATTGCCCTGTACCAATACTGTTCCAGACTTATATAGATTTATATTAGCTGACTCAGAGTCCTCGTTGTCAAGTATCCTGAGTTTCCACCCCTCGTTAATCCCCCCTCTCTTAACAGAGGGGTAGTGTGCTAATATAGCACTGTGCCATGCCACTGGATGGTTTGTGTGGAAGATAAGGTTGCTGATGTTCCCATTTTTGTAATAGTCAGCAAAAAGTGTCTCTTGATTTTCCATAAGGAGCTTCATTTTGTGATCTTTTCTTGCCTTATCATTCTTTGCAATCCCAGGGTACTGTATTTTAATTACCTCTGAACAGCGGGAGGCAGCTTCTAAGGCCTCTCCATTTGGTTGGGGTAGACTATTCGACTCTCCTGCCATTGTTGGGCTAATGGGCTTTGACACCTCTCACTTGACACTTAAGTGCTAGTTGAATTTGTATCAAGCTTGGCAGAATTATGTTACCATTCAGTCCTTATAAAGTAATGTCATGTATTTTTCTTCTTGGCTTTTGGAGATAGAATATAGTTTCAGACTAAACATTACTCACTCAGTTCCAGGTTGGGTGGTGTTTTCAGGTTTCTGTTGTTTTCCAGAGGATTTGCTGTATAATCCTTGGTATTTGTGAAATTTTCAGGTGATTCCGTAATTCCGTCCAAAATAAGGTTGTAGGTTTTGAGTTTTGATTTGAAGTGAGGGTTATGTTGTAGAGGGTAGCATCCTGTATGTGTTCCTGACAAAAAATCCAAGTTTATCTAACTCTAAATGTATCTTTTTTAAAGAAAATGCTGAAAAATACATCCTGTACATCCTGTCTCTCTTCTTCACTGGTTTCATATAGACTTCTGTACATCCTGTCTCTCTTCTTCACTGGTTTCATATTGACTTCTGTACATCCTGTCTCTCTTCTTCACTGGTTTCATATAGACTTCTGTACATCTTGTCTCTCTTCTTCACTGGTTTCATATAGACTTCTGTAAATCTCCGGTCTCTGTCTGTCTGTACAGCAGCACAGAGAGAGCATCTCTGTTTCTCATCAAATGGTCATATTTCCGAAAGCAGAACGTAATAGAGGAAAACATATGAGGAGATCTTACATGCAGAGCAATTTCCTTTGATAAGCAATCAGTGTCTGGTATATGTATTATGGAAGGAGACTGCTTCAGGCGGGATTCACTCCCAAATGCAAAATTATATTTTCTTCATTCAAAGAGGCTAGGCAATACCACAGAAGGAGACACGAGAGAGTGTGAGAGAGAGGAGAGAGAGAGAGAGAAGAGAGAGAGAGGAGAGAGAGAGAGAGAGAGAGAGAGAGAGAGAAGAGAGAGAAGAGAGAGAGGAGAGAGAGAGAAGTGAGAGAGAGAAGAGAGGAGAGAGACAGAGAGGAGAGAGAGGAGAGAGGGGAGAGAGAGAGAGGAGAGAGAGAGAAGAGATAGCGCGAGAGAGACAGGGAGTAAGCAGTCTTTTTTGATTGATGTCCCTGTGCTTTTTATAGGCAACCAGGACCTGTTTTGACGAAGGCTGGGTCTTCTGATCTGATCTCT
>NC_092093.1:51788397-51845897 GCF_045679555.1 Salvelinus alpinus
CAGGGTCAACTACAGGGTCAACTACAGGGTCTAATACAGGGTCTAATACAGGGTCAACTACAGGGTCAACTACAGGGTCTAATACAGGCTCTAATACAGGGTCTAATACAGGGTCAACTACAGGGTCAACTACAGGGTCTAATACAGGGTCTAATACAGGGTCAACTACAGGGTCAACTACAGGGTCTAAAACAGGGTCTAATACAGGGTCAACTACAGGGTCTAAAACAGGGTCAACTACAGGGTCAACTACATGGTCAACTACAGGGTCTAATACATGGTCAACTACAGGGTCAAATACAGGGTCAACTACAGGGTCAACTACAGGGTCTAATACAGGGTCAACTACAGGGTCTAATACAGGGTCTAAAATAGGGTCTAATACAGGGTCAACTACAGGGTCTAATACAGGGTCAAATACAGGGTCAACTACATGGTCAACTACAGGGTCTAATACATGGTCAACTACAGGGTCAAATACAGGGTCAACTACAGGGTCAACTACAGGGTCTAATACAGGGTCAACTACAGGGTCTAAAACAGGGTCAACTACAGGGTCTAATTACAGGGTCTAATACAGGGTCAACTACAGGGTCTAATACAGGGTCAAATACAGGGTCTAATACAGGGTCAACTACAGGGTCTAATACAGAGTCTAATACAGGGTCAACTACAGGGTCAACTACAGGGTCTAATACAGGGTCAAATACAGGGTCAACTACATGGTCAACTACAGGGTCTAATACATGGTCAACTACAGGGTCAAATACAGGGTCAACTACAGGGTCAACTACAGGGTCTAATACAGGGTCAACTACAGGGTCTAATACAGGGTCTAATACAGGGTCAACTACAGGGTCAACTACAGGGTCTAATACAGGGTCTAATACAGGGTCAACTACAGGGTCTAAAATAGGGTCAACTACAGGGTCAACTACAGGGTCTAATACAGGGTCTAATACAGGGTTAACTACAGGGTCTAATACATGGTCAACTACAGGGTCAAATACAGGGTCAACTACAGGGTCAACTACAGGGTCTAATACAGGGTCAACTACAGGGTCTAATACAGAGTCTAATACAGGGTCAACTACAGGGTCAACTACAGGGTCTAATACAGGGTCAAATACAGGGTCAACTACATGGTCAACTACAGGGTCTAATACATGGTCAACTACAGGGTCAAATACAGGGTCAACTACAGGGTCAACTACAGGGTCTAATACAGGGTCAACTACAGGGTCTAATACAGGGTCTAATACAGGGTCAACTACAGGGTCAACTACAGGGTCTAATACAGGGTCAACTACAGGGTCAACTACAGGGTCAACTACAGGGTCTAATACAGCGTCTAATACAGGGTCAACTACAGTGTCTAATACAGTGTCAACTACAGGGTCAACTACAGGGTCTAATACAGGGTCTAATACAGGGTCTAATTTGTTGTCTGTATATTTTATAATTTCATGTAGGATACCATCAACACCACAGGTCATTTTGGGTTGGTGTTTTGTCCTGTAATTCATTTAACCTAATTGGAGAATCCAGTGTGTTCTGGTAGTCTTTAATAGTTGATTCTACGATTTGTATTTGATTATGTATATGTTTTTGCTGTTTATTCTTTGTTATAGAGCCAAAAAGATTGGAAAAGTGGTTTATCCACACATTTCCATTTCGGATAGATAACTCTTCGTGTTGTTGTTTGTTTAGTGTGTTCCAATTTTCCCAGAACTGGTTAGATTCTACGTATTCTTCAATTACATTGAGCTGATTTCTGACGTTGTCACGACTTCCGCCGAAGTCGGCGGTCGACGTCACCGGTCTTCTAGCCATCGCCGCTCCACCTTTCATTTTCCATTTGTTTTGTCTTGGTTTTCCGCACACCTGGTTCACATTCCCTCATCTGACTAATGTATATTACCCACTGTCCCCCCCCCCCATGTCTGTGTGTGGAATTGTTTGTTTGTTACATGTGGTTCTCATCAGGCTGGTTTGTTTGTTACATGTGGTTCTCATCAGGCTGGTTTGTTTGTTACATGTGGTTCGCATCAGGCTGGTTTGTTTGTTACATGTGGTTCTCATCAGGCTGGTTTGTTTGTTACATGTGGTTCTCATCAGGCTGGTTTGTTTGTTACATGTGGTTCTCATCAGGCTGGTTTGTTTGTTACATGTGGTTCTCATCAGGCTGGTTTGTTTGTTACATGTGGTTCGCATCAGGCTGGTTTGTTTGTTACATGTGGTTCGCATCAGGCTGGTTTGCGCCGGGTATGTGTTTGACCCGTGTGTTTTGTTTATTGTACCGTTTGTGCACTTTGGCCGTTATCGCTGTTTTCCATGGGCATGAATAAAGTGTGCCTGTTGTCACCCATCTCTGCTCTCCTGCACCTGACTTACCTTCAACCAGTTGCGCACAACGTGACAGACGTGCTGTTCCTTATTTGTCCACGGTGTATTTCTGTATTGTTTTAGTGATTCACCATAGTGAAGGTGTTGACTCAGGTTTTCTGGATCTCTATGTTTTTGGTTGGATAAGTTTCTCAATTTCTTTCTTAAGTTTTTACATTCTTCATCAAAACATTTGTCATTGTTGTTCATTTCCTTGGGTTTTCTGTTTGACATTTTTAGATTTGATAAGGAAGCTGAAAGGTAAAATATACTGTTTAGGTTTTCTACTGCCAAGTTTACACCTTCACTATTACAGGTAAACATTTTGTCCAGGAAGTTGTCTAAAAGGGATTGAATTTGTTGTTGCCTAATTGGTTTTTGGTAGGTTTCTACACTACTTTCCTTCCATCAAAGGCATTTCTTTATATTTTTCAGTTCCTTTGGCTTTGATGCCTCATTATTGAGTATTACTCTGTTCAAGTAGACTGTGATTTTGCTGTGGTCTTATAGGGGTGTCAGTGGGCTGACTGTGAACGCTCTGAGAGACTCTGGGTTGAGGTCAGTGATGAAGTAGTCTACAGTGCTACTGCCAAGAGATGAGCTATATGTGTACCTACCATAGGAGTCTCCTCAAAGCCTACCATTGACTATGTACATACCCAGCGTCCGACAGAGCTGCAGGAGTTGTGACACATTTTTGTTGGTTATGTTGTCATAGTTGTGCCTAGGGGGACATATGGGGGAGGGAATGCTGTCACCTCCAGGTAGGTGTTTGTCCCCCTGTGTGCTGAGGGTGTCAGGTTCTTGTAAAGTTCTGACATTTAGGTTACCAGACTAGTACATGTCCCTGGGCCTGGAAATGGTTGATCTCCCCCTCTAGGATGAAGAAGCTGTCATCATTAAAGTATGGGGATTCTATTGGGGGGATATAGGCAGCACACAGGAGGATATTTTTCTCTGTTGAGATAATTTCCTTATTTATTTATCTCTCTCTCTCTCTGTGTTTGTCTCTCTCTCTCTCTCTCTCTGTATCTGTTTGTGTTGATATCTCTCTCTCTCTGTATCTGTTTGTGTTGATATCTCTCTCTGTGTTTGTCTCTGTCTCTCTCTCTCTGTATCTGTTTGTGTTGATATCTCTCTCTGTGTTTGTCTCTGTCTCTCTCTCTCTGTGTCTGTTTGTGTTGATCTCTCTCTCTGTGTTTGTCTCTGTCTCTCTCTCTCTCTGTGTCTGTTTGTGTTGATATCTCTCTCTGTCACACTATCTCATTCTCTCTTTTTGAAGAGCATTTCCTTATGATAACTACAAAACAATATTTACATCATTTACATGGGACTTCATTCAGCATGTCATTTGGTCAAACAGAAACCCAACCTACAGTGTGAAGGATTCCCCTCACTACTATAGATACAGTATAGCTGTCATACTACAACGTGAGACAGTATGGAGTGAGATCATGCTAACCCAACTAGCATATCGCTTAGCTTTAGTCAACAGCCAGAAATAGAGTCTGTCCCATTGTGAGTAGTGAGTCACAGAATTCCCCCCTGTGTCTGTCACACACACACACACACACACACACACACACACACACACACACACACACACACACACACACACACACACACACACACACACACACACACACACACACACACACACACACACACACACACACACACACACACACACACACACACACACACACACACACACACACACACACACACACACACACACACACACACACACCCACACACACACACATCAACAGATAGTTGATTTTAAGTAGTGAAAGTCTCCCAGTTATGAGTGAGGTAAAGTGGATGTACCAGAAACTTAACAAGCACAACACCCTTCAGCTTCTAGACCAGGCATAGGCAACTTAACAACACCCTTCAGCCTCTAGACCAGGGATAGGCAACTTAACAAGCAACACAACACCCTTCAGCCTCTAGACCAGGGATAGGCAACTTAACAAGCAACACAACACCCTTCAGCCTCTAGACCAGGGATAGGCAACTTAACAACACCCTTCAGCCTCTAGACCAGGGATAGGCAACTTAACAAGCAACACAACACCCTTCAGCCTCTAGACCAGGGATAGGCAACTTAACAAGCAACACAACACCCTTCAGCCTCTAGACCAGGGATAGGCAACTTAACAAGCTACACAACACCCTTCAGCCTCTAGACCAGGGATAGGCAACTTAACAAGCAACACAACACCCTTCAGCCTCTAGACCAGGGATAGGCAACTTAACAAGCAACACAACACCCTTCAGCCTCTAGACCAGGGATAGGCAACTTAACAAGCAACACAACACCCTTCAGCCTCTAGACCAGGGATAGGCAACTTAACAAGCTACACAACACCCTTCAGCCTCTAGACCAGGCATAGGCAACTTAACAACACCCTTCAGCCTCTAGACCAGGGATAGGCAACTTAACAAGCAACACAACACCCTTCAGCCTCTAGACCAGGGATAGGCAACTTAACAAGCTACACAACACCCTTCAGCCTCTAGACCAGGGATAGGCAACTTAACAACACCCTTCAGCCTCTAGACCAGGGATAGGCAACTTAACAAGCAACACAACACCCTTCAGCCTCTAGACCAGGGATAGGCAACTTAACAAGCTACACAACACCCTTCAGCCTCTAGACCAGGGATAGGCAACTTAACAACACCCTTCAGCCTCTAGACCAGGGATAGGCAATTTTTTGCAATTTTATAACTAATTTTATGCAATTCTACTCATTTAGCCATGGGGCAGAGAGACGAATTTGCAATTTTATAACTAATTTTATGCAATTCTACTCATTTAGCCATGGGGCAGAGAGACGAATTTGCAATTTTATAACTAATTTTATGCAATTCTACTCATTTAGCCATGGGGCAGAGAGACGAATTTGCAATTTTATAACTAATTTTATGCAATTCTACTCATATAGCCATGGGGCAGAGAGACGAATTTGCAATTTTATAACTAATTTTATGCAATTCTACTCATATAGCCATGGGGCAGAGGGGAAAATTAGTTTTTTTTTACAGCTAATTTCCTGCAGTCCTACAGATTTAGGGTGGAAAGAGATGCTTGCAGTGTTTAATATGATATCTGAGTGAGACTGACTAACAAAATCAATGGGGGCCCCGCCGGCCAGTAATTCCACCATGATAACAAGTTTAGATAGCTGGCCAATAAACTAATTTAGCAATCTAAAAAAAATGTTAGCTGACGTGAGCTAATTGAGTGACTGTCAGTGACTGACATAACATGAGAAAAACTGCTGAGACACAGCCACACACACCCACACACACACACATCAACAGATAGTTGATTTTAAGTAGTGAAAGTCTCCCAGTTATGAGTGAGGTAAAGTGGATGTACCAGAAACTTAACAAGCACAACACCCTTCAGCCTCTAGACCAGGCATAGGCAACTTAACAACACCCTTCAGCCTCTAGACCAGGGATAGGCAACTTAACAAGCAACACAACACCCTTCAGCCTCTAGACCAGGGATAGGCAACTTAACAAGCAACACAACACCCTTCAGCCTCTAGACCAGGCATAGGCAACTTAACAACACCCTTCAGCCTCTAGACCAGGGATAGGCAACTTAACAAGCAACACAACACCCTTCAGCCTCTAGACCAGGGATAGGCAACTTAACAAGCTACACAACACCCTTCAGCCTCTAGACCAGGCATAGGCAACTTAACAACACCCTTCAGCCTCTAGACCAGGGATAGGCAACTTAACAAGCAACACAACACCCTTCAGCCTCTAGACCAGGGATAGGCAACTTAACAAGCTACACAACACCCTTCAGCCTCTAGACCAGGGATAGGCAACTTAACAACACCCTTCAGCCTCTAGACCAGGGATAGGCAACTTAACAAGCAACACAACACCCTTCAGCCTCTAGACCAGGGATAGGCAACTTAACAACACCCTTCAGCCTCTAGACCAGGGATAGGCAACTTAACAAGCAACACAACACCCTTCAGCCTCTAGACCAGGGATAGGCAACTTAACAAGCAACACAACACCCTTCAGCCTCTAGACCAGGGATAGGCAACTTAACAAGCTACACAACACCCTTCAGCCTCTAGACCAGGGATAGGCAACTTAACAACACCCTTCAGCCTCTAGACCAGGGATAGGCAATTTTTTGCAATTTTATAACTAATTTTATGCAATTCTACTCATTTAGCCATGGGGCAGAGAGACGAATTTTCAATTTTATAACTCATTTTATGCAATTCTACTCATTTAGCCATGGGGCAGAGAGACGAATTTGCAATTGTATAACTCATTTTATGCAATTCTACTCATATAGCCATGGGGCAGAGAGAAGAATTTGCAATTTTATAACTAATTTTATGCAATTCTACTCATTTAGCCATGGGGCAGAGAGACGAATTTGCAATTTTATAACTAATTTTATGCAATTCTACTCATTTAGCCATGGGGCAGAGAGACGAATTTGCAATTTTATAACTAATTTTATGCAATTCTACTCATATAGCCATGGGGCAGAGAGACGAATTTGCAATTTTATAACTAATTTTATGCAATTCTACTCATATAGCCATGGGGCAGAGGGGAAAATTAGTTTTTTTTTACAGCTAATTTCCTGCAGTCCTACAGATTTAGGGTGGAAAGAGATGCTTGCAGTGTTTAATATGATATCTGAGTGAGACTGACTAACAAAATCAATGGGGGCCCCGCCGGCCAGTAATTCCACCATGATAACAAGTTTAGATAGCTGGCCAATAAACTAATTTAGCAATCTAAAAAAAATGTTAGCTGACGTGAGCTAATTGAGTGACTGTCAGTGACTGACATAACATGAGAAAAACTGCTGAGACACAGCCAAATTTCAAAAATTTCACCTTGTTGTATATTCTACTATTCTAACCGTGAACAGTAACGTGCTGACTAAACCGCCCCGCTTTGAGTGCGCGAGCGTTGCAAAATAAATGTACACATACATGTTATTCAAATAATTTAATCCAAACTAATCGCTTGACACGATGCAAGTCCCGCCTCTCCCATCTCCTCATTGGTTGTTAGGAGCATATACCCACGTGGGTGATTGAAAGATGAACTGAGATTCACACTCCAGGCCAGTTGGTGGTGGTAATGCACCTTAAAGTTGGTTGCCAACCGCCATATAAAGTCCACAGAAGAAGAAGAAGAAAAAGAAGAAGAAGAAGACTGAACAAGGAGACTGAACAAGGAGACTGAACAAGGAGACTTAACAAGGAGTCTGAATAAGGGGACTGAACAAGGAGACTGAACAAGGAGACTGAACAAAGAGACTGAACAAAGAGACTGAACAAGGAAACTGAACAAGGAGACTGAACAAGGAAACTGAACAAGGAGACTGAACAAGGAGACTGAACAAGGAGACTGAACAAGGAAACTGAACAAAGAGACTGAACAAGGAGACTGAACAAGGAGACTGAACAAGGAAACTGAACAAGGAGACTGAACAAGGAGACTGATATCAAAGAAAACAAACTAAAAACAAACTATGTTTCCCCTTGTCGGAGAAGAGAAACACACACAATTTTGTGTGACTCAAAACGGGTCTAAAGTCTTCAAAGATCCAGCAAAAAAAGAGGGAGGTAAAATAACAACTTAATGTTTATCTCCAAGGACAGATTAACTAGCAACAGCTAGCTAAATGTCGCTGAAGGGGTTCATGTGTGTGTTCGACCTGTCCCCAAATTAATATAGTCGGTTCACAGTTGGTTTTGGTATTTTAACCTGCGTGTCATAAACGCGTCTGGTGGGGATAGATAAAATCAACACGCACACGATGGCGGACGCGAGCGCCGAGCCAGTTTGAACAGCATGTAAGTTGAGACCCCGACTGAGTGGAAATCGATCTGAGGGGGTCGCCAGTTTTCCCATCCCTGCTCTAGACGCTAAGACAAACACAGCAGAGAAAAACGTTCAGGAAGTCTTTGTCTGACTCCAAAATGACCCCCTGTTCCCTATATAGTGCACTACTTTTAACCAGAGCTATAGAGAGAATAGGGCCCTATACAGGGAATAGGGCCCTATACAGGGAATACGGGGAATAGAGCACGGTATAGGGAATAGGGCACGGTATAGGGAATAGGGCCCTATATATAGGGAATAGGGCACTATATAGGGAATACGGGGAATAGAGCACGGTATAGGGAATAGGGCACGGTATAGGGAATAGGGCCCTATATATAGGGAATAGGGCACTATATAGGGAATACAGGGAATAGAGCACGGTATAGGGAATAGGGCACGGTATAGGGAATAGGGCCCTATATATAGGGAATAGGGCACTATATAGGGAATACAGGGAATAGAGCACTGTATAGGGAATAGGGTGTAATTTGGAATGCAGACTTTGTGCCGTGGCATACCCAACCGTCTCTCTCTACCAGTCAGTCACACTGCGTTACCTACCCTAACCCTCCTCTAACATCCCCTAACCCTCCTCTAACCCTCCTCTAACCATCCCCTAACATCCCCTAACCCTCCTCTAACCCTCCTCTAACCCTCCTCTAACCCTCCTCTAACATCCCCTAACCCTCCTCTAACCCTCCTCTAACCCTCCTCTAACCCTACCCTAACCCTCCTCTAACCCTCCTCTAACCCTCCTCTAACCCCCCCTAACGCTCTAACCCTCCTCTAACCCTCCTCTAACCCTCCTCTAACATCCCCTAACCCTCCTCTAACCCTCCTCTAACCATCCCCTAACCCTCCTCTAACCCTCCTCTAACATCCCCTAACCCTCCCCTAACCCTCCTCTAACCCTCCTCTAACCCTCCTCCAATCCTCCCCTAACCCTCCTCTAACCCTCATCTAACCCTCCTCTAACCCCCCCTAACGCTCTAACCATCCTCTAACCCTCCTCTAACCCTCCTCTAACCCCCCCTAACGCTCTAACCCTCCTCTAACCCTCCTCTAACCATCCCCTAACCCTCCTCTAACCCTCCTCTAACATCCCCTAACCCTCCTCTAACCCTCCTCTAACCCTCCTCTAACCCTCCTCTAACCCTCCTCCAACCCTCCTCTAACCCAGAGGAAGAGAAATACAGATGGCACCTGAGGATGTTGGGATGACAGAGGGGGTTTAGGAATGGGGGAATAGGGAGGGGTTGGTGAGAGAAAATGGGAGAAAGAGGGTGAGATAGATACAGTAGAGAGAGAGAGAAAACATTGCACTGAGCAAACTAGAGAGAGAGACAAAGAGGGAGAGAGAAAATGTGAGAGAAGAGGGAGAATCTAATTTAGCAAGCTAGAGAGAGGCACAGAGAGAGAGAGAGAGAGAGAGAGAGAGAGGCAGAGAGAGAGCGAGAGAGAGAGAGAGAGAGAGAGAGAGAGAGAGAGAGAGAGAGAGAGAGAGAGAGAGAGAGAGAGAGAGAGAGAGAGAGAGAGAGAGAGAGAGCAATAAGAGCCCTAGCTACAGGCCTGTAGGGGGACTAGCTACGTTAAGTCTGCGTTATGCCACACCACTTGGCCAGCTGGCAGGGCCTAAATCTGGCAGAATGTGACAGAGGATCTCTCCTGTGGGGACTAGGGGAATCCCAGCACAATAACAATGGTGGCAGGGTCTAAGGCCTGGATTTAATCACACACACATCCCAAATGGAACCCTATTCCCTATATAGTGCACAACTTTTGACCAGAGCCCTATGGGAAGCCCTATGGGAAGCTAGGAAGCCCTATGGGAAGCTGGGAAACCCTATGTGAAGCTGGGAAACCCTATGTGAAGCTGGGAAGCCCTTTGTGAAGCCCTATGTGAAGCCCTATGGGAAGCTGGGAAGCCCTATGTGAAGCCCTATGTGAAACCCTTTGTGAAGCCCTATGTGAAGCCCTATGGGAAGCTGGGAAGCCCTATGTGAAGCCCTATGTGAAGCCCTATGTGAAGCCCTATGTGAAGCCCTTTGTGAAGCCCTATGTGAAGCCCTTTGTGAAGCCCTATGTGAAGCCCTATGGGAAGCTGGGAAGCCCTATGTGAAGCCCTATGTGAAGCCCTATGTGAAGCCCTATGTGAAGCCCTTTGTGAAGCCCTATGTGAAGCCCTATGGGAAGCTGGGAAGCCCTATGTGAAGCCCTATGTGAAGCCCTTTGTGAAGCCCTATGTGAAGCCCTATGGGAAGCTGGGAAGCCCTATGTGAAGCCCTATGTGAAGCCCTATGTGAAGCCCTATGTGAAGCCCTTTGTGAAGCCCTATGTGAAGCTCTATGGGAAGCTGGGAAGCCCTATGTGAAGCCCTATGTGAAGCCCTTTGTGAAGCCCTATGTGAAGCCCTATGGGAAGCTGGGAAGCCCTATGTGAAGCCCTATGTGAAGCCCTATGTGAAGCCCTATGTGAAGCCCTATGTGAAGCCCTATGTGAAGCCCTTTGTGAAGCCCTATGTGAAGCCCTATGGGAAGCTGGGAAGCCCTATGTGAAGCCCTATGTGAAGCCCTTTGTGAAGCCCTATGTGAAGCCCTATGGGAAGCTGGGAAGCCCTATGTGAAGCCCTATGTGAAGCCCTATGTGAAGCCCTATGGGCAGCTGGGAAGCCCTATGTGAAGCCCTATGTGAAGCCCTATGTGAAGCCCTATGGGAAGCTGGGAAGCCCTATGTGAAGCCCTATGTGAAGCCCTATGTGAAGCCCTATGTGAAGCCCCATGTGAAGCCCTATGTGAAGCCCTATATGAAGCCCTATGTGCTCTGGTCAAAGTAGTGCACTATATCGAGGATTGGGTACCACTTAGAATATACCGACAGTCATCACCCACAGTTATCACCCACAGTAACCACCCACAGCCATCACCCACAGCCATCACCCACAGCCATCACCCACAGTAACCACCCACAGCCATCACCCACAGCCATCACCCACAGCCATCACCCACAGTAACCACCCACAGCCATCACCCACAGCCATCACCCACAGCCATCACCCACAGTCATCACCCACAGTAACCACCCACAGCCATCACCCACAGTCATCACCCACAGTAACCACCCACAGCCATCACCCACAGCTATCACCCACAGCCATCATCCACAGTTATCACCCACAGTAACCACCCACAGCCATCACCCACAGCCATCACCCACAGACATCACCCACAGTCATCACCCACAGTAACCACCCACAGCCATCACCCACAGTCATCACCCACAGTAACCACCCACAGCCATCACCCACAGCCATCACCCACAGTCATCACCCACAGTAACCACCCACAGCCATCACCCACAGCCATCACCCACAGTCATCACCCACCTGCCAATAGAAAATGACACATTGGGATTCGATGGCAGGATCCCTGTGGTGTTGAGCTCCCCCCCAGCACTGTGGTGTTGAGCCCCCCCCCAGCACTGTGGTGTTGAGCCCCCCCCCAGCACTGGAAGGCAGGATCCCTGTGGTGTTGAGCTCCCCCCCAGCACTGTGGTGTTGAGCCCCCCCCCAGCACTGTGGTGTTGAGCCCCCCCCAGCACTGGAAGGCAGGATCCCTGTGGTGTTGAGCTCCCCCCCAGCACTGTGGTGTTGAGCCCCCCCCAGCACTGGAAGGCAGGATCCCTGTGGTGTTGAGCCCCCCCCCAGCACTGGAAGGCAGGATCCCTGTGGTGTTGAGCCCCCCCCCAGCACTGGAAGGCAGGATCCCTGTGGTGTTGACCCCCTCCCCTTCCTACAGAACTGTGTGTATTGGCAGGTCACCCCTGATAAGTCAGTATTCGACGTCTGTCCATGTCTGAGGACGTAGGGAGATGACGTGGGAACTGGCCACTAGGGGCGCCAGTACGCGCTGTTACCTTTAAGTAGGTTTTGGGTTTTGCATCTGGTTCCACAGGTTGCAGGTTCAAATACAATGATACAAAGTTGCTTTCATATTTTTGTTTTAAGCCTATTCATAACATTCATCCTTACCTTAACTATTCTGAGTTAATGACTAACGTTAACCATTCGGAGTTAATGACTCACCTTAACTATTCTGAGTTAATGACTAACGTTAACCATTCGGAGTTAATGACTCACCTTAACCATTCTGAGTTAATGCCTAACCTTAACCATTCAGAGTTAATGCCTAACCTTAACCATTCAGAGTCAATGACTAACTTTAACCATTCACAGTTAATGACTAACCTTAACCATTCAGAGTCAATGACTAACCTTAACCATTCAGAGTCAATGTCTAACCTTATGAATTCAGAGTTTATTCCTGAACTTAACCCTAACCTTAAATATTCAGAGATAATGCCTAAACTTATCCTAAACACTTAGAGATTTGACGTTTGGAACAATTTTGAAATGTGATGTTTAAGAAACAAGGATGAACGTTTAATGGTGACGTGAGACTGTGAGAGCTGGTCGGTGTGTCACCAGGGGTTTAATGGTGCTACTAGAAGGATTCCAGCTAGCTCCCATTCCGTTCTCTATGACTCTGGGGTAGTCTCTCTCTCTCTCTCTCTCTCTCTCGCTCTCTCTCGCTCTCTCTCTTTCGCTCTCTCTCTCTCTCTCTCTCTCGCTCTCTCTCGCTCTCTCTCTCTCTCTCTCTCGCTCTCTCTCTCTCTCTCTCTCTCTCTCTCGCTCTGTCTCTCTTTCTCTCTCTCTCACTCGCTCTCTCTCTTTCTCTCTCTCTCTCTCTTTCTTTCTCTCTCTCTCTCTCTCTCTCTCTCTCTCTCTCTCTCTCTCTCTCTCTCTCTCTCTCTCTCTCTCGCTCTCTCTTTCTTTCTTTCTCTCTCGCTCTCTGTCTCTCTTTCTCTCTCGCTCTCTCTCTCTCTCTCTCTCTCTCTCTCTCACTCTCTCTCTCTCACTCTCTCACTCTCTGTCTCTCTTTCTCGCTCTCTCTCTCTCTCGCTGTCTGTCTCTCTCTCTTTCTCTCTCTCTCGCTCTCTCTTTCTCTCTCTCTCTCTCTTTCTTTCTCTCTCTCTCTCTCTCTCTCTCTCTCTCTCTCTCTCTCTCTCTCTCTCTCTCTCTCTCTCTCTCTCTCTCTCTCTCTCTCGCTCTCTCTTTCTTTCTTTCTCTCTCTTTCTTTCTTTCTTTCTCTCTCGCTCTCTGTCTCTCTTTCTCTCTCGCTCTCTCTCTCTCTCTCACTCTCTCTCTCTCTCTCACTCTCTCACTCTCTGTCTCTCTTTCTCGCTCTCTCTCTCTCTCGATGTCTGTCTCTCTCTCTCTCTCTCTCTCTCTCTCTCTCTCTCTCTCTCTCTCTCTCTCTCTCTCTCTCTCTCTCTCTCTCTCTCTCTCTCCCTCTCTCTCTCTCTCTCTCTCTCTCAAATTCAAATTCAAATTCACGTATTTCTCTCTCTCTCTCTCTCTTTCTCTCTCTCTCTCTCTCTCTCTCTCTCTCTCTCTCTCTCTGTACCTCTCTATAGCATAACAAGCGAGAGAGAGGGTGAGGCAAATTTGGTTTGAGATGAAGAATTTTTTGTGTGCCATTTTGGTACCGAAAGTTGTCAACGTTACACAATAGTATTTTCGTGTTTCAGAGCACACTGGGGGGAGGACAATTTCCATACAAAGTAAAGAGTATTTACATCATGATTACCTTGAATACCTAATCATAAATATTTTCAGGTTGCCCTCTCCCTGCAGTCAAATGACCTAGTGGCCTCATGGGTGGAATGTTATTAATATTTTTCATAACTTCATAATGAATAAACATTATAAAATAAACACAGCACATCCATGTAAAATGGTTTTGTTATATTTCAGTTTTCTGTGATATATATCAAGTATAATATTGGGATGTAAACTCAAAATGGAATACATTTCAACTCCGTATCTGACATGGTACAGGTGTCTTTGTTTTGTGAAGCCCATAACCATGTGTGTGTGAGTGAGGTGAATACTTTTGTTTCAAAGTAGATGTGTTTAAGAGGACCAAGAAAACCCTCTGTGTGAACCGGATTTAGCCCACTGTAGTGAAAGTCAACAACAAATGTCCCAAGAGTCGAGTTCTGTTTCTGAAGGACACCATTTCAACTTACCCAGCAACATTCTGAACTTTTAAATAATTTGTGTCTTGTTTTTGGTAGGTCTTGTCTGTCTCTGATTATGATGCTGTGTTCTTCTGTGTCGTTTTGCAGAAATCAAATCCAGGGGAGTTTAGATTGTATGTTGGCGTTGTCAGAGCGGAGCGCCGTGTACCCAGCTGATTTTAACCAGAGTTGCTGGTTGACTGCAGCGAGGGAGCAGACCTCGGTTATAACCATACAAACTCACATGCGCACACACACACAAACTCACACACACAAAACCGTTTCCTTTCTGTCATCGGGTGACATTATGGTAAGCAGCATCTTTACCGTTCATTGGTCGAAAAAACGTGGAACAATGTTTTTGTTTGTTAAGAAAATGTTTTAATTTTCAAAGAATGATAACAGAATCTCGGCCAATATCAGGCTGATCCCCTTTCATCCTATAGAGAGAAAACATGAGAGAGAGAAGGGAGAAGATATGGCTGGAGACGTCTCACTCCACTAGTGTTTCATAATTTGGGGGGGGCTGAGTTGAGGCTGGTTTCATAATTTGGGGGGAGCTGAGTTGGGGCTGGTTTCATAATTTGGGGGGGGCTGAGTTGAGGCTGGTTTCATCATTTGGGGGGAGCTGAGTTGGGGCTGGTTTCATCATTTGGGGGGGGCTGAGTTGAGGCTGGTTTCATAATTTGGGGGGAGCTGAGTTGGGGCTGGTTTCATCATTTGGGGGGGGCTGAGTTGAGGCTGGTTTCATAATTTGGGGGGAGCTGAGTTGGGGCTGGTTTCATAATTTGGGGGGGGCTGAGTTGAGGCTGGTTTCATCATTTGGGGGGAGCTGAGTTGGGGCTGGTTTCATCATTTGGGGGGGGCTGAGTTGAGGCTGGTTTCATAATTTGGGGGGAGCTGAGTTGGGGCTGGTTTCATCATTTGGGGGGGGCTGAGTTGAGGCTGGTTTCATCATTTGGGGGGAGCTGAGTTGAGGCTGGTTTCATAATTTGGGGGGGGCTGAGTTGAGGCTGGTTACATAATTTGGGGGGAGCTGAGTTGGGGCTGGTTTCATAATTTGGGGGGGGCTGAGTTGAGGCTGGTTTCATCATTTGGGGGGGGCTGAGTTGAGGCTGGTTTCATCATTTGGGGGGAGCTGAGTTGAGGCTGGTTTCTGATTTGGGGCGGACGGAGGAGGGGAGGGGCGGGGCGGACGGAGGAGGGGAGGGGCGGACGGAGGAGGGGAGGGGCAGGCGGAGGAGGGGAGGGTCGTACGGAGGAGGGGAGGGGCGGGGCGGGGCGGGCGGAGGAGGGGAGGGGCGGACGGAGGAGGGGAGGGGCGGGCGGAGGAGGGGAGGGGCGGGTGGCGGAGGGGAGGGGCGGGCGGAGGAGGGGAGGGGCGGGCGGAGGAGGGGAGGGGCGGGCGGGGGAGGGGAGGGGCGGGCGGCTGGGGAGGTGGGGACCAACATGTTATTTGTGCTGTTTTCACTGGGGTAAGGGTTAGCATGGCCAGGGAGGGTTAGCTCAAACCAACTCACACCATCCTGGCTAGTGGCTAAATGCTCTATATAGTGAACTACTTTTGACCACAGGGTGTCATTTGGGACACAGCCTCTCACAGAACCAGATACATTACAATATAATGTATGTTTTTTTTGGACTAGTTTTAACCACCTATAGGCTAAACGAATAGAAAATCATCTTTAACTAGTGAATGTATCATAGTCAACACTGATGTTTCATACATATCGCAGCATAGAACAAAATATGTAATTGGAAGAGATTTAGATCATGAAAAAGCCTATTAGTCATTTAACAGACTCTCTTATCCAGAGACACTACAGTAGGGAGTCATTTAACAGACTCTCTGATCCAGAGATACTACAGTAGTGAGTCATTTAACAGACTCTCTGATCCAGAGCCACTACAGTAGTGAGTCATTTAACAGACTCTCTTATCCAGAGCTACTACAGTAGTGAGTCATTTAGCAGACTCTCTGATCCATAGATACTACAGTAGTGAGTCATTTAACAGACTCTCCTATCCAGAGACACTACAGTAGTGAGTCATTTAACAGACTCTCCTATCCAGAGACACTACAGTAGTGAGTCATTTAACAGACTCTCTTATCCAGAGACACTACAGTAGTGAGTCATTTAGCAGACTCTCTGATCCAGAGATACTACAGTAGTGAGTCATTTAGCAGACTCTCTGATCCAGAGACACTACAGTAGTGAGTCATTTAACAGACTCTCTTATCCAGAGACACTACAGTAGTGAGTCATTTAGCAGACTCTCTTATCCAGAGATACTACAGTAGTGAGTCATTTAGCAGACTCTCTTATCCAGAGACACTACAGTAGTGAGTCATTTAACAGACTCTCTTATCCAGAGACACTACAGTAGTGAGTCATTTAACAGACTCTCTTATCCAGAGCTACTACAGTAGTGAATCATTTAACAGACTCTCTTATCCAGAGATACTACAGTAGTGAGTCATTTAACAGACTTTCTGATCCAGAGACACTACAGTAGTGAGTCATTTAACAGGCTCTCTTATCCAGAGCAACTTAGTGTATTCATCTTCAGACAGCTAGGTGGGACAACCACGTATCACATGCATAGTAAGTACACTTCTCAATATTATTTTTGTTGTTGTTGTTGAGGGGGGGGGGGGGATTATTTAAGTTCATGTGCGGCTGCTCGGCCACGGAAACCCATTTCATGAAGCTCCTGATGAACAGTTCTGGTGCTGACGTTGCGTCCAGAGGCAGTTTGGAACTCAGTAGTGAGTGTTGCAACCGAGGACAGAGGATCTTTGTATGCTTCAGCACTCAGCGGTTCCGTTCTGTGGGCTTGTGTGGCCTACCACTTTGCGGCTGAGCCGTTGTTGCTCCTAGACGTTTCCACTTCACAATAACATCACACTTACAGTCGTCCGAGGCAGGGCAGAAATCTGAAAACCTGATTTGTTGGAAAGGTGGCATCCTATGACGGTGCCACGTTGAAAGTCACTGAGCTCTTCAATATGGGCCCTTCTACTTCCAATGTTTGTCTATGGAGATTGCATGGCTGTGTGCTCGATTTCATACAGCACCAGGTCTGGCTGAAATCCATTAATATGAAGGGGAGTCTTCTAGCTATAGAATGAAGCAAAACCATCGTACAATAAAAAAAGAAATCTGTCAAAACATATTTTAATCAAACAGCTATCACCAATATCATTGTGAAAAATAACATTAACATCCACAAAGAGTCCAACCGCTCCCTTTTCATCTGACGGCAGAAGGAAACACACATTCTGAGTCCTTGGTAAATCTACCCCCCCTCCTAGAGGGCCCAACCCTGAAAGAGAGGCCGATACTGATGACTGTGTGGATAAAGGGAGAAAGAAAGCAAAGAAACACAAGCGGGATGAAAGAGTGTGGCGAGTCCCTAGTGACGAGGCAGCAGACGGCCCAACGTCAGCATCGGGTTTCCCCACAATCCGGAAGCGGCCCGTTTCCCCTAGCTACAAGCTTATCCTGAAAAATAAAGAAATCATTAGAAAGATGACAGCTGGTTCCGAGCCACAAATGGAACCCTATTCTATGTAGTGCACTAGTTTTAACCAGGGATCTGGTCAAAAGTAGTGCACTGTAGTGCACTATATAGGGAGTAGGGTGCCATTTGGAACGCGTGTTCCTAGTCTGAGCTAGCCTGGCTGTGGAGGGCCGTGCAGGGCCATGGAGGACCCACAGGACCCGGGACCAGTCTGGGACTGAGTGAGCTGCCACCGAGTATTAGGTAGCAGGCCTTAAGTTCGGCATCTCCTCCTGTATATAGTAACTGTTCTAGGCTAGCTTTCTCTCTTTGTCTTACATTCTCTCTCTCTCTGTGTGTGTGTCTCTCTCTCTGTGTGTGTCTCTCTCTCTCTCTCTCTCTCTCTCTGTGTCTCTCTCTCTGTGTGTCTCTCTCTCTGTGTGTGTCTCTCTCTCTCTCTCTCTCTCTCTCTCTCTCTCTCTCTCTCTCTCTCTCTCTCTCTCTCTCTCTCTCTCTCTCTCTCTCTCTCTCTCTCTCTCTCTCTCTCTCCCTCTCTCTCTCTCTCTGTGTGTGTGTCTCTCTCTCTCTCTCTGTGTCTCTCTCTCTGTGTGTGTCTCTCTCTCTCTCTCTCTCTCTCTCTCTCTCTCTCTCTCTCTCTCTCTCTCTCTCTCTCTCTCTCTCTCTCTCTCTCTCTCTCTCTCTCTATCTCATTCTGCTTCATTCTCTTTCCTTCACTCAAGTAAAAATGGAGGGAGTGAAGAGGAGGAGAAGGAGGATAAAGAGACAGATATGGAGGAAGAGAAAAGGGGAGGAGGAGGAGTCCAGTAATAATGACGAAAGCCTCCGGGTCTCGTTTGGCAGTGACCCCTCTCAACCTCTGGCGTGTTGCATCACCGACGTTGTCAGCCCAAGCACATTCCACACAACGAGTCATTCTCATCCTCAAGCATTTCCTCTTTCCGCCATCGTTTACTTTTAAGGCAAGCGTCCCAAATGACACCCTATTCCCCTACGTAGTGCACTACTTTTGACCAGGGCCCATAAGGCCCCCCCCCATAGAGCTCTGGTCAAAAGTAGTGCACTACATAGGGAATAGGGTGCCATTCAGGATGCAGCCTGTGTCTGCCAGACATATGTAGCCTAAGAAGCAGAGGACTTAGGGAGCATTAAGGACTTGACCTGCGCCGGAAACGATTACGTTATAAGACTGACATTTTGAAGTTGATCCCAAAAGATACGCTTTTAATAGCAAGATGAGACTATCGAGAGTAAATAGTTAGTGTCCTGGGAATAAAAGATGCTGTTATTATATATATATATATATTTTGTATTTTTTTAAATATATTTTATTTATTTTTATTAAGTAGGCTCAAACCTCAACCAGGTAGTACTGTCTGAATAACATCTTAATACTACAAAAACCCATTAAGAGTTGTTTTCAAAAAAGCGAGATGATTATATACACTGTCTGCATCTGCATCAACACACATTCACATTTCTCCATGTTGGCCATTAAGCAGACAAGGATCATTTATCCAGAAGGACATAAGGCCTGTTCACACTAGTATTACTAGTGAATGGTTGGTTATGTAATTGTTACCCCAGAATGAGCACGATTCTATGCATAGTCACTTTAATTCTACCTACATGTACATATTACCTCAATTATCTCGACTAACCGGATGCCCCCGCACATTGACTCGGTACCGATGCCCCCTGTATATAGCCTCCACATTGACTCGGTACCGGTACCCCCTGTATATAGCCTCCACATTGACTCTGTACCGGTACCCCCTGTATATAGCCTCCACATTGACTCTGTACCGGTACCACCTGTATATAGCCTCCACATTGACTCGGTACCGGTACCCCCTGTATATAGCCTCCACATTGACTCTGTACCGGTACCCCCTGTATATAGTCTCCACATTGACTCTGTACCGGTACACCCTGTATATAGCCTCCACATTGACTCTGTACCGTAATACCCTGTATATAGCCTCCACATTGACTCTGTACCGGTACCCCCTGTATATAGCCTCCACATTGACTCTGTACCGGTACCCCCTGTATGTAGCCTCCACATTGACTCTGTACCGGTACCCCCTGTATATAGTCTCCACATTGACTCTGTACCGTAACACCCTGTATATAGCCTCCACATTGACTCTGTACCGGTACCCCCTGTATATAGCCTCCACATTGACTCTGTACCGGTACCCCCTGTATATAGCCTCCACATTGACTCTGTACCGGTACCCCCTGTATATAGCCTTGCTTGTTATTTTACTGCTGCTCTTTAATTATTTGTTACTTTTATCTCTTCTTAAAGGATTGTTGGTTAGGTGCTCGTAAGTCAGCATTTCACTGTAAGGTCTACAGCTGTTGTATTTGGCGTATGTGACAATTCGATTTGATTTGGTTTGATTCTAACGGGATTCCAATCTGCCCCCGTGTAATTCTATATTTGTTTCAATAAATTGACCGGTATGACAGAAGCCTGGAGATTTTTATTCTAGGCGTGAAGATATTTACATTTACATTTAAGTCATTTAGCAGACGCTCTTATCCAGAGCGACTTACAAATTGGTGCATTCACCTTATGATATCCAGTGGAACAACCACTTTACAATAGTGCATCTAACTCTTTTAAGGGGGGGGGGGTTAGAAGGATTACTTTATCCTATCCTAGGTATTCCTTAAAGAGGTGGGGTTTCAGGTGTCTCCGGAAGGTGGTGATTGACTCCGCTGACCTGGCGTCGTGAGGGAGTTTGTTCCACCATTGGGGTGCCAGAGCAGCGAACAGTTTTGACTGGGCTGAGCGGGAACTGTACTTCCTCAGAGGTAGGGAGGCGAGCAGGCCAGAGGTGGATGAACGCAGTGCCCTTGTTTGGGTGTAGGGCCTGATCAGAGCCTGAAGGTACGGAGGTGCCGTTCCCCTCACAGCTCCGTAGGCAAGCACCATGGTCTTGTAGCGGATGCGAGCTTCAACTGGAAGCCAGTGGAGAGAGCGGAGGAGCGGGGTGACGTGAGAGAACTTGGGAAAGTTGAACACCAGACGGGCTGCGGCGTTCTGGATGAGTTGTAGGGGTTTAATGGCACAGGCAGGGAGCCCAGCCAACAGCGAGTTGCAGTAATCCAGACGGGAGATGACAAGTGCCTGGATTAGGACCTGCGCCGCTTCCTGCGTGAGGCAGGGTCGTACTCTGCGAATGTTGTAGAGCATGAACCTACAGGAACGGGTCACCGCCTTGATGTTAGTTGAGAACGACAGGGTGTTGTCCAGGATCACGCCAAGGTTCTTAGCACTCTGGGAGGAGGACACAATGGAGTTGTCAACCGTGATGGCGAGATCATGGAACGGGCAGTCCTTCCCCGGGAGGAAGAGCAGCTCCGTCTTGCCGAGGTTCAGCTTGAGGTGGTGATCCGTCATCCACACTGATATGTCTGCCAGACATGCAGAGATGCGATTCACCACCTGGTTATCAGAGGGGGGAAAGGAGAAGATTAATTGTGTGTCGTCTGCATAGCAATGATAGGAGAGACCATGTGAGGATATGACAGAGCCAAGTGACTTGGTGTATAGCGAGAATAGGAGAGGGCCTAGAACAGAGCCCTGGGGGACACCAGTGGTGAGAGCACGTGGTGCGGAGACAGATTCTCGCCACGCCACCTGGTAGGAGCGACCTGTCAGGTAGGACGCAATCCAAGCGTGGGCCGCGCCGGAGATGCCCAGCTCGGAGAGGGTGGAGAGGAGGATCTGATGGTTCACAGTATCAAAGGCAGCCGATAGGTCTAGAAGGATGAGAGCAGAGGAGAGAGAGTTAGCTTTAGCAGTGCGGAGCGCCTCCGTGACACAGAGAAGAGCAGTCTCAGTTGAATGACTAGTCTTGAAACCTGACTGATTTGGATCAAGAAGGTCATTCTGAGAGAGATAGCAGGAGAGCTGGCCAAGGACGGCACGTTCAAGAGTTTTGGAGAGAAAAGAAAGAAGGGATACTGGTCTGTAGTTGTTGACATCGGAGGGATCGAGTGTAGGTTTTTTCAGAAGGGGTGCAACTCTCGCTCTCTTGAAGACGGAAGGGACGTAGCCAGCGGTCAAGGATGAGTTGATGAGCGAGGTGAGGTAAGGGAGAAGGTCTCCGAAATGGTCTGGAGAAGAGAGGAGGGGATAGGGTCAAGCGGGCAGGTTGTTGGGCGGCCGGCCGTCACAAGACGCGAGATTTCATCTGGAGAGAGAGGGGAGAAAGAGGACAAAGCACAGGGTAGGGCAGTGTGAGCAGAACCAGCGGTGTCGTTTGACTTAGCAAACGAGGATCGGATGTCGTCGACCTTCTTTTCAAAATGGTTGACGAAGTCATCAGCAGAGAGGGAGGAGGGGGGAGGAGGGGGAGGAGGATTCAGGAGGGAGGAGAAGGTGGCAAAGAGCTTCCTAGGGTTAGAGGCAGATGCTTGGAATTTAGAGTGGTAGAAATTGGCTTTAGCAGCAGAGACAGAAGAGGAGAATGTAGAGAGGAGGGAGTGAAAGGATGCCAGGTCCGCAGGGAGGCGAGTTTTCCTCCATTTCCGCTCGGCTGCCCGGAGCCCTGTTCTGTGAGCTCGCAATGAGTCGTCGAGCCACGGAGCAGGAGGGGAGGACCGAGCCGGCCTGGAGGATAGGGGACATAGAGAGTCAAAGGATGCAGAAAGGGAGGAGAGGAGGGTTGAGGAGGCAGAATCAGGAGATAGGTTGGAGAAGGTTTGAGCAGAGGGAAGAGATGATAGGATGGAAGAGGAGAGAGTAGCGGGGGAGAGAGAGCGAAGGTTGGGACGGCGCGATACCATCCGAGTAGGGGCAGTGTGGGAAGTGTTGGATGAGAGCGAGAGGGAAAAGGATACAAGGTAGTGGTCGGAGACTTGGAGGGGAGTTGCAATGAGATTAGTGGAAGAACAGCATCTAGTAAAGATGAGGTCAAGCGTATTGCCTGCCTTGTGAGTAGGGGGGGAAGGTGAGAGGGTGAGGTCAAAAGAGGAGAGGAGTGGAAAGAAGGAGGCAGAGAGGAATGAGTCAAAGGTAGACGTGGGGAGGTTAAAGTCACCCAGAACTGTGAGAGGTGAGCCATCCTCAGGAAAGGAACTTATCAGGGCGTCAAGCTCATTGATGAACTCTCCAAGGGAACCTGGAGGGCGATAAATGATAAGGATGTTAAGCTTGAAAGGGCTGGTAACTGTGACAGCATGGAATTCAAAGGAGGCGATAGACAGATGGGTCAGGGGAGAAAGAGAGAATGTCCACTTGGGAGAGATGAGGATCCCAGTGCCACCACCCCGCTGACCAGAAGCTCTCGGGGTGTGCGAGAACACGTGGGCAGACGAGGAGAGAGCAGTAGGAGTAGCAGTGTTATCAGTGGTAATCCATGTTTCCGTCAGTGCCAAGAAGTCGAGGGACTGGAGGGAAGCATAGGCTGAGATGAACTCTGCCTTGTTGGCCGCAGATCGGCAGTTCCAGAGGCTGCCTGAGACCTGGAACTCCACGTGGGTCGTGCGCGCTGGGACCACCAGGTTAGAGTAGCAGCGGCCACGCGGTGTGAAGCGTTTGTATGGTCTGTGCAGAGAGGAGAGAACAGGGATAGACAGACACATAGTTGACAGGCTACAGAAGAGGCTACGCTAATGCAAAGGAGATTGGAATGACAAGTGGACTACACGTCTCGAATGTTCAGAAAGTTAAGCTTACGTTGCAAAAAATCTTATTGACTAAAATGATATAGTACTGCTGGCTGGTGAAATAGGCTAGCTAGCAGTGGCTGCGTTGTTGACTTTGTTTGAAAGTGTAGCTGGCTAGGTAACCTCTAACTGGCTAGGTAACCTCGACAATTACTCTAGACTACACAATTATCTTGGATACAAAGACGGCTATGTAGCCAGCTAAGATCAAACAAATCAAACTGTTGTACTGTAATGAAATGAAATGTAATACTACCTGTAATACTACCTGTGGAGCAAAGCGGAATGCAACTACTCGCTCCAAACCAAACCGGAAGTGCGTATCGTAGAGGGAGAGGCAATAGAAGTGTTGTTTCTTGTATTATTGTCTTTTGTGTCTTTAGAGGACTGCTTCACCTTAATGTCCCCTTTCCCTTTTCTTCTGTCCTTATTTTGTCCCACTTTGTCCCTTCTTTGTCCCTTCTTCTCTTCTGCCAACTAGACACTCCTTGTTAGCTAGCTAGCTTCTTTCAGGAATGTCCCTAGCAACTGCCTAGCAACAGGTAAACAACTTAGCTAGCTAAGAAAACGGTATAATTTTATGAAAAATTGTTACTTTTTCAAAAGCCTTTCTTCTTTGTTTGCTGCTTGTTTGGTCTCCTATTCAGTTTGCAGTTTTCTTTTGATTTTTTTTTCGATGTACTTTACTCTAAAAAAACATTTAAATTTCAATATTTGTAGGAGCTCATCTTTTCAGCTGCTGCTGCTTAATTTGGAACTCCGGAGTTCCAAATTATGTCGTGTTCAGGTGATACCGGGCTACACCGATAGCTGGAGGGGTGGATGGAGGGGTGGGTGGAGGGGTGGGTGGAGGGGTGGGGGTGTAGAGACGAACTACAGGTGTCCAGGCGCTGCGTCTCCGTTGCCATGCCGATTAGGAGCGGCAGAGGTTTTCTCACCTGCTAGCCCTTACTCATGGAGATTAATGTGGCAGCAGAAACGACACATACACACACACACACACACACACACACACACACACACACACACACACACACACACACACACACACACACACACACACACACACACACACACACACACACACACACACACACACACACACACACCACCCTGTCCCTCTAATAGGGACTGATAAAAGAAAGGACACACCAGCCTCCTCGTGGTCAGCTAGATGCAACCACTAACGTGTGTGTGTGTGTGTGTGTGTGTGTGTGTGTGTGTGTGTGTGTGTGTGTGTGTGTGTGTGTGTGTGTGTGTGTGTGTGTGCGTGCGTGCGTGCGTGCGTGCGTGCGTGCGTGCGTGCGTGCGTGCGTGCGTGCGTGCGTGCGTGCGTGCGTGCGTGCGTGTGTGTGTGTGTGTGTGTATGTCAACAGGAGGTCAGCTCAGTAACGACCTGCTACTCTACACCGTCAACAGGACGTCAGCTCAGTAACGACCTGCTACTCTACACAGTCAACAGGACGTCAGCTCAGTAATGACCTGCTACTCTACACCAACAACAGGACGTCAGCTCAGTAACGACCTGCTACTCTACACCGTCAACAGGAGGTCAGCTTAGTAACGACCTGCTACTCTACACCAACAACAGGACGTCAGCTCAGTAATGACCTGCTACTCTACACCAACAACAGGACGTCAGCTCAGTAACGACCTGCTACTCTACACCGTCAACAGGAGGTCAGCTCAGTAACGACCTGCTACTCTACACCAACAACAGGACGTCAGCACAGTAATGACCTGCTACTCTACACCGCCAACAGGACGTCAGCTCAGTAATGACCTGCTACTCTACACCGTCAACAGGAGGTCAGCTCAGTAACGACCTGCTACTCTACACCAACAACAGGACGTCAGCTCAGTAACGACCTGCTACTCTACACCGTCAACAGGAGGTCAGCTCAGTAATGACCTGCTACTCTACACCGTCAACAGGACGTCAGCTCAGTAACGACCTGCTACTCTACACCAACAACAGGAGGTCAGCTCAGTAACGACCTGCTACTCTACACCGTCAACAGGAGGTCAGCTCAGTAACGACCTGCTACTCTACACAGTCAACAGGACGTCAGCTCAGTAATGACCTGCTACTCTACACCAACAACAGGACGTCAGCTCAGTAATGACCTGCTACTCTACACCGTCAACAGGAGGTCAGCTCAGTAACGACCTGCTACTCTACACCAACAACAGGACGTCAGCTCAGTAACGACCTGCTACTCTACACCGTCAACAGGAGGTCAGCTCAGTAATGACCTGCTACTCTACACCGTCAACAGGACGTCAGCTCAGTAACGACCTGCTACTCTACACCGTCAACAGGAGGTCAGCTCAGTAATGACCTGCTACTCTACACCGTCAACAGGAGGTCAGCTCAGTAATGACCTGCTACTCTACACAGTCAACAGGACGTCAGCTCAGTAATGACCTGCTACTCTACACCAACAACAGGACGTCAGCTCAGTAATGACCTGCTACTCTACACCGTCAACAGGAGGTCAGCTCAGTAATGACCTGCTACTCTACACCAACAACAGGACGTCAGCTCAGTAACGACCTGCTACTCTACACCAACAACAGGAGGTCAGCTCAGTAACGACCTGCTACTCTACACCGTCAACAGGAGGTCAGCTCAGTAATGACCTGCTACTCTACACAGTCAACAGGACGTCAGCTCAGTAATGACCTGCTACTCTACACCGTCAACAGGAGGTCAGCTCAGTAACGACCTGCTACTCTACACCGACAACAGGACGTCAGCTCAGTAACGACCTGCTACTCTACACCGTCAACAGGAGGTCAGCTCAGTAATGACCTGCTACTCTACACCGTCAACAGGAGGTCAGCTCAGTAATGACCTGCTACTCTACACCGTCAACAGGAGGTCAGCTCAGTAATGACCTGCTACTCTACACCGTCAACAGGAGGTCAGCTCAGTAATGACCTGCTACTCTACACCGTCAACAGGACGTCAGCTCAGTAATGACCTGCTACTCTACACCGTCAACAGGAGGTCAGCTCAGTAATGACCTGCTACTCTACACCGTCAACAGGAGGTCAGCTCAGTAATGACCTGCTACTCTACACCGTCAACAGGATGTCAGCACAGTAACGACCTGCTACTCTACACCGTCAACAGGATGTCAGCTCAGTAATGACCTGCTACTCTACACCGTCAACAGGATGTCAGCACAGTAATGACCTGCTACTCTACACAGTCAACAGGATGTCAGCTCAGTAATGACCTGCTACTCTACACCGTCAACAGGACGTCAGCTCAGTAACGACCTGCTACTCTACACCGACAACAGGACGTCAGCTCAGTAACGACCTGCTACTCTACACCGTCAACAGGAGGTCAGCTCAGTAACGACCTGCTACTCTACACCAACAACAGGACGTCAGCTCAGTAACGACCTGCTACTCTACACCGTCAACAGGACGTCAGCTCAGTAACGACCTGCTACACCAGAGACGTAAACAAATTCATTACCACGTGGTCTCTTCTGGATCTATTGAATGGTTCCAACTATATGACAACAACCATGTTTCACATGAATATATCTCTCAAGACATCAAAATATAAAGTTGAGTAAAAATTCTACAACCATCTGCACTCAATAAATTAACCTCGTTCATTAATCAACAATTGAACAGCAGCTGTCTGTGCTTTGCAGGCCAGAGCAAATTCACATGTATTGATTTTGTTGACAAAGCCAGACAAGAAGAGGCGAAGCGAGAGGGTCAACCCCCCCCCCCGTCAAAATCTGTCCACGCAGGAATACAACGATAAGCAGACTGATAAGCAGACCGCCTCCCTTTCCCCGCCTTTGGGACAACGACTCCCATTGTTAGGGTGGAGACATGAGCATCTCGTCAATATTATACAGGATCTCTGACATACCTGGTTCTCCGGGCGACGGATGCTACAACATTCCATGCCATTTCTTTTGGACAAAGCGTCCTTGTGTTGGGGGGTTTGCTGTGGTGCTTCTGAAACGGGTGTCATCCATTTTGGCCAACTTTGTCGTGTCAAATCAGAATATTAATTCCAAGGAGGATCGACGGAGAGGGGGGTCTACTCTTCAGCATCCTCTGACTCGAAAGATAATACAAGGTAGACCGTCATCTTCGCAACTGCCTCTCCGTTCATCAGCTGTTTATTAATGTTTAAACGTTTCTAAAAAGAGCATTGATACTATTAGATATAACATCCTACCACCAATTATGAGCTAGGAAGACCACACTTCAATTTATATGTGTTTTTCATACAGGTACTACTATTATTAAAGTTGATATTAAATTGTAATAACATGACGATGACAGAAATGTGTTTTATGTGTAAAAAAAAAAAAAAAAGTTCAAGCACCTCGAAATAAATGTTTAACTCCAAACCTAAATTTGATGCTGTTTCTCGACATCTCCCTGCTGATGTATCAGAGAACGTTGACTAACAGTAGATCTCTATCATCTCACGTAAGTCTCACACACACACCTAGCTTGGAACTGTAGCCCCTCTCCTGATTGTCTTCTCCACCCTTCATTGTTGGATGACCGATGGGAGTAACTGTCAGAATAGTGGAGTTACACCTCAATGCTTTGGCAATGTTAACATATGTTTCCCATGCCAATAAAACCCTTCAATTGAAATTGAGAGAGAGATCAAATCAGACTCCCTACATTGGAGACACCACCCAACCAGGTAGACACCACCCAACCAGGTAGACACCACACAACCAGGTAGACAACACATAACCAGGTAGACAACACATAACCAGGTAGACACCACACAACCAGGTAGACACCACACAACCAGGGAGACACCACACAACCAGGGAGACACCACACAACCAGGGAGACACCACACAACCAGGTAGACACCACATAACCAGGTAGACACCACACACGCCTTTCTTTTCATTGGGCCTCTCCTAGACTAGAGCATATCTTTTCATTGGGCCTCTCCTAGACTAGAGCATATATTTTCATTGGGCCTCTCCTAGACTAGAGCCTATCTTTTCATTGGGCCTCTCCTAAACTAGATAATTTCCTCTCATTGGGCCTCTCCTAGACTATAATATTTATTCTGATTGGGCCTCTCCTAGACTAGAATATTTATTCTCATTGGGCCTCTCCTAGACTATAATATTTATTCTGATTGGGCCTCTCCTAGACTAGAGACTGTCTTCTCATTGGGCCTCTCCTAGACTAGAATATTTCTTCTCATTGGGCCTCTCCTAGACTAGAGGCCTGTCTGCATCCCAGAGAGCAGTGACTGTAAAATCCATTTGGGACACTAAGCCCTTAATGACCTAGGAATCCTGAGGTGGGGCAAGTACACTGTCATCCCCCCTAAACCCTGATGCATTTTGGCCCACTCTAACTCCCTAGGGCACGTAGGTTGAATCGCAATTGGCACCCTATTCCCTAAAAAGTACACTACTTTTGAACATAGGGCTCTGGTTTCTGGTCAAAAGTAGTGCACTATTTAAAGGGGATAAATCCCCATATGGGACACAGCCTATAGACACTTCCATATGGGCCAAATCACTCATATGGTGCTGTTTACCAGGCCTGTTAGACACTCTGATACATCCTCTGACTCCCTGGTTCAGTTATCCAACTCCTCTCTCAAAGTCCCTACGTCTTTTTTTAATTAAGATTTGATATGCGCTATTAGAGGGAATTCACTGTGTAGTTTGTGTTGACATGAAAAGCGGTTGGTTGGTCTGTTTGCAGGAATGTAAATGATTGGGATTTGGACAGCAGTGACATCATCAGTGTTAAGACCAGGGGAAATTATACAAGGTGTCGAATAACAATTACGAAACAGAGACAGAGAACGACATGCTACAGAGACAGAGAACAACATGCTACAGAGACAGAGAACAACATGCTACAGAGATAGAGAACAACATGCTACAGAGACAGAGAACAACATGCTACAGAGACAGAGAACAACATGCTACAGAGACAGAGAACAACATGCTACAGAGACAGAGAACAACATGCTACAGAGACAGAGAACAACATGCTACAGAGACAGAGAACGACATGCTACAGAGATAGAGAACAACATGCTACAGAGAACAAGATGCTAAAGAGACAGAGAACGACATGCTACAGAGACAGAGAACGACATGCTACAGAGACAGAGAACGACATGCTACAGAGACAGAGAACGACATGCTACAGAGATAGAGAACAACATGCTACAGAGAACAAGATGCTACAGAGACAGAGAACGACATGCTACAGAGACAGAGAACGACATGCTACAGAGACAGAGAACAACATGCTACAGAGACAGAGAACAACATGCTACAGAGACAGAGAACGACATGCTACAGAGACAGAGAACGACATGCTACAGAGACAGAGAACAACATGCTACAGAGACAGAGAACAACATGCTACAGAGACAGAGAACGACATGCTACAGAGATAGAGAACAACATGCTACAGAGAACAAGATGCTAAAGAGACAGAGAACGACATGCTAAAGAGACAGAGAACGACATGCTACAGAGACAGAGAACGACATGCTACAGAGATAGAGAACAACATGCTACAGAGAACAAGATGCTACAGAGACAGAGAACGACATGCTACAGAGACAGAGAACGACATGCTACAGAGACAGAGAACGACATGCTACAGAGACAGAGAACGACATGCTACAGAGACAGAGAACAACATGCTACAGAGACAGAGAACAACATGCTACAGAGACAGAGAACGACATGCTACAGAGATAGAGAACAACATGCTACAGAGAACAAGATGCTAAAGAGACAGAGAACGACATGCTACAGAGACAGAGAACGACATGCTACAGAGACAGAGAACGACATGCTACAGAGATAGAGAACAACATGCTACAGAGAACAAGATGCTACAGAGACAGAGAACGACATGCTACAGAGACAGAGAACGACATGCTACAGAGACAGAGAACGACATGCTACAGAGATAGAGAACAACATGCTACAGAGAACAAGATGCTACAGAGACAGAGAACGACATGCTACAGAGACAGAGAACGACATGCTACAGAGACAGAGAACGACATGCTACAGAGACAGAGAACGACATGCTACAGAGATAGAGAACGACATGCTACAGAGACAGAGAACGACATGCTACAGAGACAGAGAACGACATGCTACAGAGACAGAGAACGACATGCTACAGAGATAGAGAACAACATGCTACAGAGACAGAGAACGACATGCTACAGAGACAGAGAACAACATGCTACAGAGACAGAGAACGACATGCTTCAGAGACAGAGAACGACATGCTACAGAGACAGAGAACGACATGCTACAGAGACAGAGAACGACATGCTTCAGAGACAGAGAACAACATGCTACAGAGATAGAGAACGACATGCTACAGAGACAGAGAACGACATGCTTCAGAGATAGAGAACGACATGCTACAGAGACAGAGAACGACATGCTACAGAGACAGAGAACGACATGCTTCAGAGACAGAGAACGACATGCTACAGAGATAGAGAACGACATGCTTCAGAGACAGAGAACGACATGCTACAGAGACAGAGAACAACATGCTACAGAGACAGAGAACGACATGCTTCAGAGACAGAGAACGACATGCTACAGAGACAGAGAACGACATGCTACAGAGACAGAGAACAACATGCTACAGAGAACAAGATGCTAAAGAGACAGAGAACGACATGCTACAGAGACAGAGAACGACATGCTACAGAGACAGAGAACGACATGCTACAGAGATAGAGAACAACATGCTACAGAGAACAAGATGCTACAGAGACAGAGAACAACATGCTACAGAGACAGAGAACGACATGCTACAGAGACAGAGAACGACATGCTACAGAGATAGAGAACAACATGCTACAGAGAACAAGATGCTACAGAGACAGAGAACGACATGCTACAGAGACAGAGAACGACATGCTACAGAGACAGAGAACAACATGCTACAGAGACAGAGAACAACATGCTACAGAGACAGAGAACGACATGCTACAGAGATAGAGAACAACATGCTACAGAGAACAAGATGCTAAAGAGACAGAGAACGACATGCTACAGAGACAGAGAACGACATGCTACAGAGACAGAGAACGACATGCTACAGAGATAGAGAACAACATGCTACAGAGAACAAGATGCTACAGAGACAGAGAACGACATGCTACAGAGACAGAGAACGACATGCTACAGAGACAGAGAACGACATGCTACAGAGATAGAGAACAACATGCTACAGAGAACAAGATGCTACAGAGACAGAGAACGACATGCTACAGAGACAGAGAACGACATGCTACAGAGACAGAGAACGACATGCTACAGAGACAGAGAACGACATGCTACAGAGATAGAGAACGACATGCTACAGAGACAGAGAACGACATGCTACAGAGACAGAGAACGACATGCTACAGAGACAGAGAACGACATGCTACAGAGATAGAGAACAACATGCTACAGAGACAGAGAACGACATGCTACAGAGACAGAGAACAACATGCTACAGAGACAGAGAACGACATGCTTCAGAGACAGAGAACGACATGCTACAGAGACAGAGAACGACATGCTACAGAGACAGAGAACGACATGCTTCAGAGACAGAGAACAACATGCTACAGAGATAGAGAACGACATGCTACAGAGAAAGAGAACGACATGCTAAAGAGACAGAGAACGACATGCTTCAGAGATAGAGAACGACATGCTACAGAGACAGAGAACGACATGCTACAGAGACAGAGAACAACATGCTACAGAGACAGAGAACAACATGCTACAGAGATAGAGAACGACATGCTTCAGAGACAGAGAACGACATGCTTCAGAGATAGAGAACGACATGCTACAGAGACAGAGAACGACATGCTACAGAGACAGAGAACGACATGCTTCAGAGACAGAGAACGACATGCTACAGAGATAGAGAACGACATGCTTCAGAGACAGAGAACGACATGCTACAGAGACAGAGAACGACATGCTTCAGAGACAGAGAACGACATGCTAAAGAGACAGAGAACGACATGCTACAGAGACAGAGAACGACATGCTAAAGAGACAGAGAACGACATGCTTCAGAGATAGAGAACGACATGCTACAGAGACAGAGAACGACATGCTAAAGAGACAGAGAACGACATGCTTCAGAGATAGAGAACGACATGCTACAGAGATAGAGAACGACATGCTTCAGAGACAGAGAACGACATGCTTCAGAGATAGAGAACGACATGCTTCAGAGATAGAGAACGACATGCTACAGAGACAGAGAACGACATGCTTCAGAGACAGAGAACGACATGCTACAGAGATAGAGAACAACATGCTACAGAGAACAAGATGCTAAAGAGACAGAGAACGACATGCTTCAGAGACAGAGAACGACATGCTTCAGAGACAGAGAACAACATGCTAAAGAGACAGAGAACGACATGCTTCAGAGACAGAGAACGACATGCTACAGAGATAGAGAACAACATGCTACAGAGAACAAGATGCTAAAGAGACAGAGAACGACATGCTTCAGAGACAGAGAACGACATGCTTCAGAGACAGAGAACAACATGCTAAAGAGACAGAGAACGACATGCTACAGAGACAGAGAACGACATGCTTCAGAGATAGAGAACGACATGCTAAAGAGACAGAGAACGACATGCTACAGAGACAGAGAACGACATGCTAAAGAGACAGAGAACGACATGCTTCAGAGATAGAGAACGACATGCTACAGAGATAGAGAACGACATGCTTCAGAGACAGAGAACGACATGCTTCAGAGACAGAGAACGACATGCTAAAGAGACAGAGAACGACATGCTACAGAGACAGAGAACAACATGCTACAGAGATAGAGAACGACATGCTTCAGAGACAGAGAACGACATGCTTCAAAGACAGAGAACGACATGCTAAAGAGACAGAGAACGACATGCTACAGAGACAGAGAACAACATGCTACAGAGATAGAGAACGACATGCTACAGAGATAGAGAACGACATGCTAAAGAGACAGAGAACAACATGCTACAGAGACAGAGAACAACATGCTACAGAGACAGAGAACGACATGCTACAGAGATAGAGAACAACATGCTACAGAGACAGAGAACGACATGCTACAGAGATAGAGAACAACATGCTACAGAGACAGAGAACGACATGCTACAGAGACAGAGAATAACATGCTACAGAGACAGAGAACAACATGCTACAGAGACAGAGAACGACATGCTACAGAGACAGAGAACGACATGCTACAGAGACAGAGAACGACATGCTACAGAGACAGAGAACGACATGCTACAGAGACAGAGAACGACATGCTACAGAGACAGAGAACGACATGCTACAGAGACAGAGAACGACATGCTACAGAGATAGAGAACAACATGCTACAGAGACAGAGAACGACATGCTACAGAGATAGAGAACAACATGCTACAGAGACAGAGAACGACATGCTACAGAGACAGAGAACGACATGCTACAGAGATAGAGAACAACATGCTACAGAGACAGAGAACGACATGCTACAGAGACAGAGAACAACATGCTACAGAGACAGAGAACGACATGCTACAGAGACAGAGAACGACATGCTACAGAGACAGAGAACGACATGCTACAGAGACAGAGAACGACATGCTACAGAGACAGAGAACGACATGCTTCAGAGACAGAGAACGACATGCTAAAGAGACAGAGAACGACATGCTACAGAGACAGAGAACGACATGCTAAAGAGACAGAGAACGACATGCTAAAGAGACAGAGAACGACATGCTTCAGAGATAGAGAACGACATGCTACAGAGACAGAGAACGACATGCTAAAGAGACAGAGAACGACATGCTACAGAGACAGAGAACAACATGCTACAGAGACAGAGAACGACATGCTACAGAGACAGAGAACGACATGCTTCAGAGACAGAGAACGACATGCTACAGAGACAGAGAACAACATGCTACAGAGACAGAGAACGACATGCTACAGAGATAGAGAACAACATGCTACAGAGACAGAGAACGACATGCTACAGAGACAGAGAACGACATGCTTCAGAGACAGAGAACGACATGCTACAGAGACAGAGAACGACATGCTTCAGAGACAGAGAACGACATGCTAAAGAGACAGAGAACGACATGCTACAGAGACAGAGAACGACATGCTAAAGAGACAGAGAACGACATGCTTCAGAGATAGAGAACGACATGCTACAGAGACAGAGAACGACATGCTAAAGAGACAGAGAACGACATGCTTCAGAGATAGAGAACGACATGCTACAGAGATAGAGAACGACATGCTTCAGAGACAGAGAACGACATGCTTCAGAGATAGAGAACGACATGCTTCAGAGATAGAGAACGACATGCTAAAGAGACAGAGAACGACATGCTACAGAGACAGAGAACGACATGCTAAAGAGACAGAGAACGACATGCTTCAGAGATAGAGAACGACATGCTACAGAGATAGAGAACGACATGCTTCAGAGATAGAGAACGACATGCTTCAGAGACAGAGAACGACATGCTAAAGAGACAGAGAACGACATGCTACAGAGACAGAGAACAACATGCTACAGAGATAGAGAACGACATGCTACAGAGATAGAGAGCGACATGCTAAAGAGACAGAGAACAACATGCTACAGAGATAGAGAACGACATGCTACAGAGACAGAGAACAACATGCTACAGAGATAGAGAACGACATGCTACAGAGACAGAGAACAACATGCTACAGAGACAGAGAACGACATGCTACAGAGATAGAGAACAACATGCTTCAGAGATAGAGAACGACATGCTACAGAGATAGAGAACGACATGCTAAAGAGACAGAGAACAACATGCTACAGAGATAGAGAACGACATGCTACAGAGACAGAGAACAACATGCTACAGAGATAGAGAACGACATGCTACAGAGACAGAGAACAACATGCTACAGAGACAGAGAACGACATGCTACAGAGATAGAGAACAACATGCTTCAGAGATAGAGAACGACATGCTACAGAGATAGAGAACGACATGCTAAAGAGACAGAGAACAACATGCTACAGAGATAGAGAACGACATGCTACAGAGACAGAGAACAACATGCTACAGAGATAGAGAACGACATGCTACAGAGACAGAGAACAACATGCTACAGAGACAGAGAACGACATGCTACAGAGATAGAGAACAACATGCTTCAGAGACAGAGAACGACATGCTACAGAGACAGAGAACGACATGCTAAAGAGACAGAGAACGACATGCCTCAGAGACAGAGAACGACATGCTACAGAGATAGAGAACGACATGCTTCAGAGATAGAGAACAACATGCTACAGAGATAGAGAACGACATGCTACAGAGATAGAGAACAACATGCTACAGAGATAGAGAACGACATGCTACAGAGATAGAGAACGACATGCTACAGAGACAGAGAACAACATGCTACAGAGACAGAGAACGACATGCTACAGAGACAGAGAACGACATGCTACAGAGAGAGAGAACAACATGCTTCACAGGATTACGCTAATGCTTTGTTGTGAAGATTTTATTTATTCAACGAGAATTAAAATAAATAACTGCATTGGTTTTTAACATGTTGGTTATTCACAACAAGAGACATAATCTCCAGAATACTTGATGTGAAACACTGGGCTTTATTTTGACTGAAACTGATGTAATAAACACAAAGAAACTGTAAAAAGACTTCCAATAAATTGTTCCGATCCACAACACTTTAATGATCAAACTCATTGAGCTGTGAATAGACCAGGATACTTTATTTAGGAGAAGGAACCCTCCCTCCCTGCCTGGAAACCATTTTAAGGAGGATAACAATAATGCTGGTCATTTTCCATCAAGCGGTATGGTTCCCTTTTGTATAATTTCAATGGCAACTACCATATTTTTCGAATGTAACGCTCATGTCATTGGCAGATGAGGTTCTGCAGATAATTATTAAGCCATACGTCCTTCGACATGAAAGTACTGTTGTCAGATTGTTGTCACGCTATGCTACGCACTGGGTTGGGGCTGGGTTTGCCATCGCAATGTCCCACAACACAATGAGACAAATTCACATTTTGTTGTTTCAGGACAGACTAACCAAGGACAGACTAGTCAAGGACAGACTAACCCAGGACAGACTAGTCAAGGACAGACTAACCCAGGACAGACTAGTCAAGGACAGACTAACCAAGGACAGACTAACCCAGGACAGACTAGTCAAGGACAGACTAACCAAGGACAGACTAACCCAGGACAGACTAACCCAGGACAGACTATCCCAGGACAGACTAGTCCAGGACAGACTAACCCAGGACAGACTAGTCAAGGACAGACTAACCCAGGACAGACTATCCCAGGACAGACTAACCCAGGACAGACTATCCCAGGACAGACTAGTCCAGGACAGGGTTAGCTAACAGTGATATGGGAAGGGTTAGCTAACAGGGTTAGGGGAAGGGTTAAGGTTTAGGGGAAGGGTTAGGGGAAGGGTTAAGGTTAGGGGAAGGGTTAGCTAACAAGGTTAGGGGAAGGGTTTGCTAACAGGGTTAGGGGAAGGGTTAGCTAACAGGGTTAGGGGAAGGGTTAGATAACAGGGTTTTGGTTAGGGGAAGGGTTAGCTAACAGGGTTAGGGGAGAGAGGGAGGGAGGGAGGGAGGGAGGGAGGGAGGGAGGGAGGGAGGGAGGGAGGGAGGGAGGGAGGGAGGGAGGGAGGGAGGGAAGGGTTAGCTAACAGTGATAGGGGAAGGGTTAGCTAACAGGGTTAGGGGAAGGGTTAAGGTTAGGGGAAGGGTTAGCTAACAGGGTTAGGGGAAGGGTTAAAGGGTTAAGGTTAGGGGAAGGGTTAGCTAACAAGGTTAGGGGAAGGGTTTGCTAACAGGGTTAGGGGAAGGGCTAGCTAACAGGGTTAGGGGAAGGGTTAGATAACAGGGTTTTGGTTAGGGGAAGGGTTAGCTAACAGGGTTAGGGGAAAGGTTAGCTAACAGGGTTAGGGGAAGGGTTAGCTAACAGAGTTAGGGGAAGGGTTAGCTAACAGGTTTAGGGGAAAGGTTAGCTAACAGGGTTAAGGGAAGGGTTTGCTAACAGGGTTAGGGGAAAGGTTAGCTAACAGGGTTAGGGGAAGGGTTAGCTAACAGGGTTAGGGGAAGGGTTAGCTAACAGGATTAGGGGAAGGGTTAGCTAACAGGGTTATGGTTAGGGGAGGGTTAGCTAACAGGGTTAGGGAAAAGGTTAGCGAACAGGGTTAGGGGAAGGGTTAGCTAACAGGGTTAGGGGAAGGGTTAGCTAACAGGATTAGGGGAAGGGTTAGCTAACAGGGTTAGGGTAAGGGTTAGCTAACAGGGTTATGGTTAGGGGAGGGTTAGCTAACAGGGTTAGGGAAAAGGTTAGCTAACAGGGTTAGGGGAAGGGTTAGCTAACAGGGTTAGGGGAAGGGTTAGCTAACAGGATTAGTGGAAGGGTTAGCTAACAGGGTTAGGGTAAGGGTTAGCTAACAGTGTTAGGGTTAGGGTAAGGGTTAGCTAACAGGGTTAGGGGAAGGGTTAGCTAACAGGGTTAGGGTTAGGGTTAGCTAACAGGGTTAGGGTAAGGGGAGGGTTAGCTAACAGGGTTAGGGGAAGGGTTAGGGTTAGGGTTAGCTAAAAGGGTTAGGGTTAGCTAACAGGGTTAGAGTTAGGGTTAGCTAACAGGGTTAGGGATAGGGGAAGGGTTAGCTAACATGTTAAGTAGTTGTAAAGTATCTAAAAGTAGTCAGTAGTTGAAAAGATGCTAATTAGCTAAAATGCTAAAGTTGTCCGCCGATGTGATTCTAACTCACAAGCTTTGGATTGCTAAACGTTCGCCTTATACGCCTACCAATCCACCCCGACCAACCAACCTCCTTTAGTTTTTTGCCTTAATGAACCATCTGTTTTACGTAACCATACCAAACGTAACATACCATACTAAATTAAGTGTTTATGATTTATTTCGTATTTTCGTGGAGAAGGAGGCACGCTACGGAGCTGGGCGAAGTCCAGGTGACATTTTAGTGTCAGTGAGTGTCACCCACTACGACCTCTCTTAATAACTTCTCTGTTGGTAAATCAGTTCTTGAAGCAAGACTGACCTATGAACTATAAGACACTATGGCTCCTGGTCAAAAGTAGTGCACTACGTAGGAAAACGGGTGCTATTTTAGAAGCAGTCAGGGTGGTCTGCGAAGAACGTGGGGTTGCGATGATGAAGCTCTTCTCTCTCCAGAGTAACAGATCCTTCTAGGGCTAATATGCATTAATTACAGCACCTAATCACCGCAACGAGACGCCGACGCATTAAACACACAACCGTAGAAACCCCACCCGATATATTTTCCATATGGTAAATACCTGAAACATCTGTGCTGGGTAGCAGGTTAGAGGAGAGAGGGAGATGGAGACCCAAGGCGACGCTTTGTCGCTTTAGATTTCACAGCGCCAACGTTGAAGAAGGAGAGCAGATGGTTTTGTATTTCAAAGAGCTACACTTCCAGGGAAGAAACAAAAAACAAATATTAGTTTTTTGGTTTATTGTGTTTTAATATGGCGGTGGAGTGAGTCATAAATTGAACGCAGGATGGAATATTCCGTCTGAATGGGTTGTAATTGTCTGTAGTACTCACATGAATATGACTTAATTTGCCATTTCGTTTCTCTCTCTGATATTTGTATTGTTGCACGATGTGATTATTTGAGTCGTAAATTATAATTATGTTATTTAATCTGGCGTTACAACAGACTTAGTCAAGCCGTGTCTGGTCAAAGACAGACTGACAGAAAAATTCAACAACACACCCTTCAGTGAGAAGGAAGGGACTTGCCCACGGAAAATATAAACATATTATGATATTCTGTTGTTGTGTTTCCTGTCTTGGTTTCTTTGTTGTTGTGTTTGGGATGATGTCATGTTTTGGATACCAACCTGGTAATGTGTGGAATGTAGAAATACAGTATACTAGACAGACCAGATCTGGACCACAGTATACTAGACAGACCAGATCTGGACCACAGTATACTAGACAGACCAGACCTGGACTACAGTATACTAGACAGACCAGACCTGGACTACAGTATACTAGACAGACCAGACCTGGACTACAGTATACTAGACAGACCTGGACTACAGTATACTGGACAGACCAGACCTGGACTACAGTATACTAGACAGACCAGACCTGGACTACAGTATACTAGACAGACCTGGACTACAGTATACTGGACAGACCAGACCTGGACTACAGTATACTAGACCGATCAGACCTGGACTACAGTATACTGGACAGACAAGACCTGGACTACAGTATACTAGACAGACCAGACCTGGACTACAGTATACTAGACAGACCAGACCTGGACTACAGTTTACTAGACAGACCAGACCTGGACTACAGTATACTAGACAGACCAGACCTGGACTACAGTATACTAGACAGACCAGACCTGGACTACAGTTTACTAGACAGACCAGACCTGGACTACAGTATACTAGACAGACCAGACCTGGACTACAGTATACTAGACAGACCAGACCTGGACTACAGTATACTAGACAGACCAGACCTGGACTACAGTATACTAGACAGACCAGACCTGGACTACAGTATACTAGACAGACCTGGACTACAGTATACTAGACAGACCAGACCTGGACTACAGTATACTAGACAGACCAGACCTGGACTACAGTATACTAGACAGACCAGACCTGGACTACAGTATACTGGACAGACCAGACCTGGACTACAGTATACTAGACAGACCAGACCTGGACTACAGTATACTGGACAGACCAGACCTGGACTACAGTATACTAGACAGATCAGACCTGGACTACAGTATACTGGACAGAGCAGACCTGGACTACAGTATACTAGACAGACCTGGACTACAGTATACCAGACAGACCAGACCTGGACTACAGTATACTAGACAGACCAGACCTGGACTATAGTATACTGGACAGACCAGACCTGGACTACAGTATACTAGACAGACCAGACCTGGACTACAGTATACTAGACAGACCAGACCTGGACTACAGTATACTGGACAGACCAGACCTGGACTACAGTATACTAGACAGACCAGACCTGGACTACAGTATACTGGACAGACAAGACCTGGACTACAGTATACTAGACAGACCAGACCTGGACTACAGTATACTAGACAGACCAGACCTGGATACAAATGTAGATGCACATGTGCTGTCCTATAATTAGTGTGGTGGTTGTTATGGGCCGGGGCGACGTAGAGAGAGAGAGAGAGAGAGAAGGCTTGTGATCGTCATTCATCGTCAGTCATTACACCCCTGTACTGTTCCTGTCGCCGCTGTCTATGTTTCCTGAGTCCCAAATGCACCCTATTCCCTATTTGGTGCACTACTTTTGACCAGGGTCCATAGGGTTCTGGTCAGGGCCCATAGGGTTCTGGTCAGGGTCCATAGGGTTCTAGTCAGGGCCCATAGGGTTCTGGTCAGGGCCCATAGGGTTCTGGTCAGGGCCCATAAGGTTCTGGTCAGGGCCCATAAGGTTCTGGTCAGGGCCCATAGGGTTCTGGTCAGGGCCCATAGGGTTCTGGTCAGGGCCCATAGGGTTCTGGTCAGGGTCCATAAGGTTCTGGTCAGGGCCCATAGGGTTCTGGTCAGGGCCCATAAGGTTCTGGTCAGGGCCCATAGGGTTCTGGTCAGGGCCCATAAGGTTCTGATCAGGGCTCATATTGTTCTGGTCAGGGCCCATAGGGTTCTGGTCAGGGTCCATAGGGTTCTGGTCAGGGCCCATAAGGTTCTGGTCAGGGCCCATAGGGTTCTGGTCAGGGTCCATAGGGTTCTGGTCAGGGCCCATAAGGTTCTGGTCAGGGCCCATAGGGTTCTGGTCAGGGCACATAAGGTTCTGGTCAGGGCCCATAGGGTTCTGGTCATGGCCCATAGGGTTCTGGTCAGGGTCCATAGGGTTCTGGTCAGGGCCCATAGGGTTCTGGTCAGGGTCCATAGGGTTCTGGTCAGGGCCCATAGGGTTCTGGTCAGGGTCCATAAGGTTCTGGTCAGGGCCCATAGGGTTCTGGTCAGGGCCCATAAGGTTCTGGTCAGGGCCCATGGGGTTCTGGTCAGGGCCCATAAGGTTCTGATCAGGGCCCATAGGGTTCTGGTCAGGGCCCATAAGGTTCTGGTCAAAAGTAGTGGACTACATAGGGGGCCATTTGGGACACAGCCTCTGCCCGTTACCCCTTCCCCCCCCAACCCTCCTCTGCCCGTTACCCCTGCCCCCCCCAACCCTCCTCTGCCCGTTACCCCTGCCCCCCCCCAACCCTCCTCTGCCCATTACCCCTGCCCCCCCCCAACCCTCCTCTGCCCATTACCCCTGCCCCCCCCCAACCCTCCTCTGCCCGTTACCCCTGCCCCTCCCCCCAACCCTCCTCTGCCCATTACCTCTGCCCCCCCCAACCCTCCTCTGCCCGTTACCCCTGCCCCTCCCCAACCCTCCTCTGCCTGTTACCCCTGCCCCCCCCCCAACCCTCCTCTGCCCGTTACCCCTGCCCCCCCAACCCTCCTCTGCCCGTTACCCCTGCCCCCCCCCCCAACCCTCCTCTGCCCGTTACCCCTGCCCCCGCCAACCCTCCTCTGCCCGTTACCCCTGCCCCCCCCCCAACCCTCCTCTGCCCATTACCCCTGCCCCCCCCAACCCTCCTCTGCCCATTACCCCTGCCCCCCCCAACCCTCCTCTGCCCGTTACCCCTGCCCCCCCCCAACCCTCCTCTGCCCATTACCCCTGCCCCCCCCAACCCTCCTCTGCCCATTACCCCTGCCCCCCCAACCCTCCTCTGCCCGTTACCCCTTCTCCCCCCCAACCCTCCTCTGCCCATTACCCCTGCCCCCCCCAAACCTCCTCTGCCCATTACCTCTGATCCCCCCCCAGCCCTCCTCTGCCCGTTACCCCTGCACCCCCCCAACCCTCCTCTGCCCATTACCCCTGCCCCCCCCTAAAATTGAATCTCATTTTGAGTCCTATTTAGGAATAGCAACAGGTGATCTGCTTGGCCAACATGTTCCCTCCCTTCCTTCCTTCCTTCCTTCCTTCCTTCCTTCCTTCCTTCCTTCCTTCCTTCCTTCCTTCCTTCCTTCCTTCCTTCCTTCCTTCCTTCCTTCCTTCCTTCCTTCCTTCCTTCCTTCCTCCCCCCCTCCCTCCCTCCCTCCCTCCCTCCCTTCCTTCCTTCCTTCCTTCCCTCCCTCCCTTCCTTCCTTCCTTCCTTCCTTCCCTCCCTCCCTCCCTCCCTCCCTCCCTCCCATCTCTCTCTCCATCCCTCCTTCCCTCCCGCACTTCCCTCACTCCACGTCCCACAGGGATCTGGTCTAAAGTAGCATAGCGTTAGGCTACGTCCCACAGGGCTCTGGTCTAAAGTAGCGTAGCGTGAGGCTACGTCCCACAGGGCTCTGGTCTAAAGTAGCGTAGCATTAGGCTACGTCCCACAGGGCTCTGGTCTAAAGTAGCGTAGCGTGAGGCTACGTCCCAACAAGGCTCTGGTCTAAAGTAGCGTAGCATTAGGCTACGTCCCAACAGGGCTCTGGTCTTAAGTAATGTAGCATTAAGCTACGTCCCAACAAGGCTCTGGTCTAAAGTAGCGTAGCGTTAGGCTACGTCCCAACAGGGCTCTGGTCTTAAGTAATGTAGCATTAGGCTACGTCCCAACAAGGCTCTGGTCTAAAGTAGCGTAGCGTTAGGCTACGTCCCAACAAGGCTCTGGTCTAAAGTAGCGTAGCATTAGGCTACGTCCCAACAGGGCTCTGGTCTTAAGTAATGTAGCATTAGGCTACGTCCCAACAGGGCTCTGGTCTTAAGTAATGTAGCATGCCACTTGGCACCAGAGTTAGGGTTCGGTTGGGGCTCCCCGGCCGAGGAGCAGGGATGGTTGTATTCAACGTGGGAAAATTATGTTTCACCTGAGTGACTCCCTACAAGACATTTGTCATTTTTTGCAGAAATTAATAATCCATTTGTACAACACACACACACACGCACACGCACGCGCACGCGCACACACACACACACACACACACACACACACACAGACACACACACACACACACACACACACACACACACACACACACACACACACACACACACACACACACACACACACACACACACACAAACATATACACGGTGCAGAAATCAGTCCAGAGTTGTTTAATTTGCAGTCAGGTTTGCGCTGGGCAGAACTTATGTAAAGCTGTCCACTTCGGTTTGTTTGGGTTGTTGACAAACGCTTGACTGGATTGAAAATATACGGTTAAATTAGGCTAATCCTCTCCTCAGTGTCCTCTCTCATTCACCCCTTACAAAATCCAAACACAAAAATGATCAGTAAAACCAAATACTGTTGATACAAACCCCTTAATGAAATGTAATTTCTATGTATTACCAGGGGGAAGATAATCAGCAACATAGAGAGTGGATCGTTGTGAGTAGACACACACCTGGAGGTAGTCTACCTGGACAGGTAAGGTAGACAGTAGTAGCACCTGTCAGTTCTCTTTGTGTTCTTCTCAGAACACAAACACAATAATGCGTGCATCCATGCAGATAACACAGACACACACACACACACACACACACACACAGTCTATTTACATACAGCTCAAACACTATTCAAATCTCTCTGACTAAACAGGGTAGCGTGTAAAAACACAAACCCTCAAATCCCTGTCGTCTGTCGCTGCTTCTTCTACTTGGATACGATCTAGTACAAGCCAAAATGGAGTAATACAAGCTATGTCACACACACACACACACACACGCAAGCACACACCCACACACACACACACACACACAGTCACAAATACCTGAAAGGCATCTGTCGTTAACATTAAACATCATGTAACATAATGTTGCGTTCGTGTTTTTTCTTCAGCAATTCATCTAAATTATACAGTATGAAGCCTACCATTCAAAATACCTTCTTGTTTTGTAATTTCGCTCATCTTAAAACTAGTCTTGGCAACCACAAACAGAAATACCTTCCATTTGACTCACAGCGTGCAGCGGCAAGAGGATTGAGAGAAATCATGCTGTTCCTGTCTGAGTAAGCTGTTGTTATTATTTTGGCAAGATTGGCCAAACTTTCCTACAATTTTACAATTATTTATATTATTCGTGTGATTATGGGGGAGCAATTGATATGCACAGGCAAATTTTGTTCCCAGTCTGCGCTGCATAGATTTAAATAACAACATGCTTCAATATTAAAACCAAGTCAGGAAGAAGGGTAGTAATGGCTGGAGAGGAGAGGGGACATGGAGGGAGGAGAGAAGCCTGCCAAAGGTATCACTTGCCCGGACACTCACAGGAGGGCAATGGGTAGGCTCCATTGATCAATGATGACGGATACTGAAGATAATTTACTGCGTAACCTTGAATTTACGATCGATTGATGATTGCTGCACATCCTGCCATATGGTAACAACCATCTCCACCCATGTTGTTACCATATGATGACACCACACACCCAAAGGCCATCCTGATGACACCCCCAACACCATCACCACCATCCCCAACACCACCATCACCACCATCCCCATCACCACCATCACCAAAATCACCACCAACCTCCCCAACACCACCATCACCACCATCCCCAACACCACCATCCCCAACACCACCATCACCACCATTCCCAACACCACCATCACCACCATCCCCAACACCACCAACACCAACACCACCATCACCACCATCCCCAACACCACCATCACCACCATCCCCAACACCACCATCACCACCCTCCCCAACACCACCATCACCACCATCCCCAACACCACCATCACCACCATCCCCAACACCACCAACACCACCATCACCACCATCACCACCATCCCCAACACCACCATCACCAACATCACCACCAACACCACCATCACCACCATCACCACCTTCCCCAACACCACCATCACCACCAACACCACCATCACCACCAACACCACCATCACCACCATACCCAACACCACCATCCCCATCACCACCATCCCCAACACCACCATCACCACCATCCCCAACACCACCATCACCACCTTCCCCAACACCACCATCACCACCATCACCACCAACACCACCATCACCACCATCCCCAACACCACCATCACCACCAACACCACCATCACCACCAACACCAACACACCATCACCACCATCCCCAACACCACCATCCCCAACACCACCATCACCACCATCCCCAACACCACCATCACCACCATCCCCAACACCACCATCACCACCATCCCCAACACCACCATCACCACCATCCCCAACACCACCAACCCCAACACCACCATCACCACCATCACCACCAACCCCAACACCACCATCATCCCCAACACCACCATCACCACCATCCCCAACACCACCATCACCACCATCACCACCAAGACCACCATCACCACCATCCCCAACACCACCATCACCACCATCCCCAACACCACCAACACCACCATCACCACCATCACCATCATCACCACCATCACCACCATCCCCACCATCACCACCATCACCACCATCCCCAACACCACCATCACCACCATCCCCACCATCACCACCATCCCCAACACCACCATCACCACCATCCCCAACACCACCATCCCCAACACCACCATCACCACCATCACCACCATCACCACCATCACCACCATCCCCAACACAACCATCACCACCATCCCCACCATCACCACCATCCCCAACACCACCATCACCACCATCCCCAACACCACCATCACCACCAACCCCAACACCACCATCACCAACACCACCATCACCACCATCACCACCATCCCCACCACCACCATCACCACCATCCCCAACACCACCATCACCACCATCCCCAACACCACCATCACCACCATCCCCACCATCACCACCATCCCCAACACCACCATCACCACCATCCCCAACACCACCATCACCGCCAACCCCAACACCACCATCACCAACACCACCATCACCACCATCCCCAACACCACCATCACCACCATCCCCAACACCACCATCACCACCATCCCCAACACCACCATCACCAACACCACCATCACCACCATCACCACCAACCCCAACACCACCATCACCACCATCCCCAACACCACCATCACCACCATCCCCAACGCCACCATCACCACCATCCCCAACACCACCAACACCACCATCACCACCTTCCCCAACACCACCATCACCACCAACACCACCATCACCACCAACACCACCATCACCACCATCCCCAACACCACCATCCCCATCACCACCATCCCCAACACCACCATCACCACCATCCCCAACACCACCATCACCACCATCCCCAACACCACCATCACCACCATCCCCAACACCACCAACCCCAACACCACCATCACCACCATCACCACCATCACCACCATCCCCAACACCACCATCATCCCCAACACCACCATCACCACCATCCCCAACACCACCATCACCACCATCACCACCAAGACCACCATCACCACCATCCCCAACACCACCATCACCACCATCCCCAACACCACCAACACCACCATCACCACCATCACCACCATCACCACCATCACCACCATCCCCAACACCACCATCACCACCATCCCCACCATCACCACCATCCCCAACACCACCATCACCACCATCCCCAACACCACCATCACCACCATCACCACCATCACCACCATCACCACCATCACCACCATCACCACCATCCCCAACACCACCATCACCACCATCCCCACCATCACCACCATCCCCAACACCACCATCCCCAACACCACCATCATCACCAACACCACCATCACCACCATCACCACCATCCCCAACACCACCATCACCACCATCCCCAACACCACCATCACCACCATCCCCAACACCACCATCACCACCATCCCCAACACCACCACCACCCCCACTACCAACACCACCAACACCCCCACCACTACCAACACCACTAACTCTACCAACACCACCAACACCCATGTATGATGACACCACCAACAGCACCACCACCACCACCAACACCACCATCACCAATACCACCATCACCACCAACATCCCCAACCTCCCCAACACCACAACGCCCAACACTACCAACACCCCCAACACCACCAACAACACCACCACCCTCAACACCACCATCACCAACACCACAATCACCAACACCACCAACACACCCAACACCACCATCACCACCAACACTACCATCACCCCCAACACCATCAACACCCCCATCACCCCCATCACCACCAACACCACCATCACCAACACCACAATCACCCCCAACACCACCCTCAACACCACCAACAACACCACCAACACCACAATCACCCCCAACACCACCATCACCACCAACACTACCATCACCCCCAACACCACCCACCCCAACACCACCAACACCCCCATCACCACCAACACCACCAACAACACCACCAACACCCCCTACACCAACACCCCCAACACCACCCCAACACCATCAACACCCCCAACTCTGCTTCCCTGCCTCAGATCAGGTCTCAAAGACTTCAACCAAGGCCACCAAACCAGCTCCTTGACCTGACTTCTCCTCCCAGTTGACATTTGAACTTTCCTACGTCCCTGCAGCTATAGCTCCCCCCAATGGCCCAGCAGGCCGGCATTCTCTCAGCATATCTTGGCCAGTCTCTTTCAGCATACTGCTTCCTCTACGTCCTCTCCTCTCATGTCTCTGCCGCCGGTGGTTTTCCGGGTTTCAGCTCTGGCCTCCAGGCTCTGTTGCCTGCTCTCTTTACAGCCCCCAGCTCACATCCCCTCTAACTGAGCCAGTAGCGACACCTCTCTCTACGCTGGGATTAGTTTATTTCTCCAACACAGTCTCTTCACCATCAGACACAGTAATCTGATCAGTTTGGCAGGACCACAACAGCCTACCTGTTCCGGGTTAACATCTACCCTTACCAACCACTTACCTACTTCTTTACAGACCAAACAATATCTCAACATGCATCTCCATCTGATCACCACATCTGGTTTCATCACCTTACCAATTGTTCCATTCCCATCTGAGACTAATACTATCTCTGTACGGCTATCCTGATGATCAATTCTCAGGACTCTCCATCCACATTGGATCCATGGTATCTCGACACAGCCTCCCAGAACAATACAACTCCTCGTACGCTCGTCCTCCTCCCGCCTATCATTGCTACATCCAGCTCTGACATCAACAAGATGCGGAGAGCATCAACAACATGCTCAACTCTCAGAACCTGCATTAACCTCATGCACTGTCTTCTAGTCCCTGCATCCTTTAAATGGACACCATCTACCTCACGCATCGAATCCTACCCAACAAGCCACAAGAGGATTGGCTTCCTAGCTGAGCTTGGTTCCTCTCAAGGTTTTCTCACTTCAAGGGAGTATTTTTCCTTGCCACTGTCGTTTCTGCTTGCTCTTCCGGAGTCTAAGGTTGGGTCACTGTGTGGACATCTCGTCCATACACTGTACTACCTCAACTATATTGACAACCGTTCAGCACCTGCAAGTCCAGAACAGCTCTGTTCCTCTACAGGGTCTGACTAATTTGGAGTTCTCTTTTTGGGGGGATTACCATCACCACAGCAACCTAACTACCACGACCTGACTATGTCTACCTGAGACTCAAAGCCAAACCACACAGAGTCCACCCCCCTCGGCTTCATCTGGCCCATTCTCATTCCCCTCCTGAATCATTCCAACAGCCAATCAATTTCCTCAATAAACATTCTAAACCCATGTTAATGTCTGGTCCTTAAACTTGTGAAATAAATATCTATTTCCCAGAGGTATTTGCATGGGAGGATGAAATCTCTCTCTCTCTCTCTCTCTCTCTCTCTCTCTCTCTCTCTCTCTCTCTCTCTCTCTCTCTCTCTCTCTCTCTCTCTCTCTCTCTCTCTCTCTCTCTCTCTCTCTCTCTCTCTCTCTCTCTCTCTCTCTCTCTCTCTCTCTCTCTCTCTCTCTCTCTGCAGCCTCTCTGTTATATAGCGATGCTGTTGACCTCCAGCTTGATCCTGTCCAGGTAAGCCGGGTCGACGGGGGAGATAATGAACAAAAGAGCATTTATTTTACAGGTGGAGTGACATGGCATATACACGCCGCTCCACCCGCTCGCTCCGTCTCCTGTCCTCCTCTCTCTCCCATTGACAGATATTCTAATTCACTGCAGATTCCCATAAAGCTGGGTGGCCGAGCCGCGGCCGGCTGAGGCCCTGTATAGGTTTAACTAACAGAGAGTCCTACTCATGCTGGGTGGCCAAGCTGGAGCCCTGGATAGATTGGACTAACAGAGAGCCCTACTCATGCTGGGTGGGGCAGAGGTCTAGGTCTTATTAACCTGGATTAATTTTGAAGAGAAAAGGGCTCCTTTACATCCGAATAAAATGAAGATCAATAAATTGAATGTTCAGGTCAGGATGTCAAGTTGACACGATTATCGACTGACATGCCTGGAAGTTAGGCTGGGAGGGTTTTTTAACGAGCGGAGGACAAGGAGGAGGAGGAAGGGGGCGAAAGAGGCAGAAAATGAGAGAAGGGGAGAGAGAGAGAGAGAGAGATCCTTAATGACTTTATTCCAGGGAAAAGAAGTACTTCCATGTGTCTCTCTTTACACGCTAGAGCTGCCTTCCTATAAACAAGGACATGTCAGAAAAGAATGCTTATTACCTCTCCTCGTTTAGAGCCCGGTGGATTGGTCGCTTTGAATGGCACGGTTGTCACGGTAACCTTTCTGGGTTTGTCAGACATGTTTGTTTTCCACAGTAAGAATTATTATCCAAACGTTTGATTTACCCGTTTGTTTAGCTAACTTTTCCGTTGACATTTATTCTAATGTAGATTATTTCTCACTAAGTATGCTACATCTGTCGATCTTTTCATATATACAACACGTAAAAAAAACAGTAAAAAAGTGATGGAATTTTGTAATTTGTAATCCTGCAAATGTTTGTACAACTTTTTTGTACAAACACGCATTCGTCTTTCTAGCAAAGGCCGGGGCAATAAAGTACCAGTCCTTATCGAACCTTCCTTCCTAGCTGACTGGATGTGAAACTGGGGCCTAACAAAAGGCCTGGCTATCTCCCTTACTAACCCTAACTAACCATCTTACTAACCCAAGCTAACCATCTTACTAACCTAAACTAACCATCTTACTAACCTAAACTAACCATCTTACTAACCCTAACTAACCATCTTACTAACCCTAACTAACCATCGTACTAACCCTAACTAACCATCTTACTAACCCTAACTAACCATCTTACTAACCCAAACTAACCATCTTACTAACCTAAACTAACCATCTTACTAACCTAAACTAACCATCTTACTAACCCTAACTAACCATCTTACTAACCCAAACTAACCATCTTACTAACCTAAACTAACCATCTTACTAACCTAAACTAACCATCTTACTAACCCTAACTAACCATCTTACTAACCCAAACTAACCATCTTACTAACCCTAACTAACCATCGTACTAACCCTAACTAACCATCTTACTAACCCTAACTAACCATCTTACTAACCCAAACTAACCATCTTACTAACCCTAACTAACCATCTTACTAACCCTAACTAACCATCTTACTAACCCTAACTAACCATCTTACAAACCAAAACTAACCATCTTACTAACCCAAACTAACCATCTTACTAACCCTAACTAACCATCTTACTAACCCAAACTAACCATCTTACTAACCCAAACTAACCATCTTACTAACCCAAACTAACCATCTTACAAACACTAACTAACCATCTTACTAACCCTAACTAACTATCTTACTAACCCTAACTAACCATCGTACTAACACTAACTAACCATCTAACTAACACTAACTAACCATCTTACTAACCCAGACTAACCATCTTACTAACCCTAACTAACCATCTTACTAACCCAAACTAACCATCTTACTAACCCTAACTAACCATCTTACTAACCCAAACTAACCATCTTACTAACCCAAACTAACCATCTTACGAACACTAACTAACCATCTTACGAACACTAACTAACCATCTTACTAACCCTAACTAACCATCTTACTAACCCTAACTAACCATCTTACTAACCCTAACTAACCATCTTACTAACCCTAACTAACCATCTTACTAACCCTAACTAACCCTCTTACTAACCCAAACTAACCATCTTACTAACCCAAACTAACCATCTTACTAACCCTAACTAACCATCTTACTAACCCTAACTAACCATCTTACTAACCCTAACTAACCATCTTACTAACCCTAACTAACCCTCTTACTAACCCAAACTAACCATCTTACTAACCCAAACTAACCATCTTACTAACCCTAACTAACCATCTTACTAACCCTAACTAACCATCGTACTAACCCTAACTAACCATCTTACTAACCCTAACTAACCATCTTACTAACACTAACTAACCATCTTACTAACCATCTTCCTAACCCTAACTAACCATCGTACTAACACTAACTAACCATCTTACTAACACTAACTAACCATCTTACTAACCCAAACTAACCATCTTACTAACCCAAACTAACCATCTTACTAACCCAAACTAACCATCTTACTAACCCTAACTAACCATCTTACTAACCCTAACTAACTATCTTACTAACCCTAACTAACCATCTTACTAACCCAAACTAACCATCTTACTAACCCTAACTAACCATCTTACTAACCCAAACTAACCATCTTACTAACCCAAACTAACCATCTTACTAACCATCTTCCTAACCCTAACTAACCATCGTACTAACACTAACTAACCATCTTACTAACACTAACTAACCATCTTACTAACCCAAACTAACCATCTTACTAACCCAAACTAACCATCTTACTAACCCAAACTAACCATCTTACTAACCCAAACTAACCATCTTACTAACCCTAACTAACCATCTTACTAACCCTAACTAACCATCTTACTAACCCTAACTAAGAAGCGATGCGATTTGGTTCAATGCGGTATGATGCATTTACATTTGTTGCATAAACAAATTTCCTTTCCCGGTTCAAAATTAAACATCTGCTGCTGATGGAACTCATGATATGGATCTGTTTAAGCTGACTATAGTATGTGTACTATGTAGGAACCTGGTCTGAGCCACGAAGGAGACTAGGCATCTACCACCACTACCACTATCAGATTAGGTGGGGGCAATGCACCTGATCTGAGCCATGAAGGAGACTAGGCATCTACCACCCCACTACCACTATCAGATTAGGGTGGGGGGGGCAATGCACCTGGTCTGAGCCATGAAGGAGACTAGGCATCTACCACCCCACTACCACTATCAGATTAGGGTGGGGGGGGCAATGCACCTGGTCTGAGCCATGAAGGAGACTAGGCATCTACCACCCCACTACCACTATCAGATTAGTGGGGGAAATGCACCTGATTTAGTTAGGATTTGTAAAATGGTTAGTACGGGTTAGTTAGACTTAGTAAGATAGTTAGTATGATTTAGTTAGTGTTAGTAAGATGGTTAGTATGAGTTAGTTATGATTAGTAAAATGGTTAGTAAGGGTTAGCTAGTAGGGATTTAGCGATTCACTGGTACTCGTTGGTCCCCGATTCAAATGTTTAAGATAAAACTGCATCTATCCACGGACCCTAAACCAATCCAAATTTAGCATGCATCAGTCAGAAAATAGATTCGGACGTTACGAATCGCCGGTTCTTTAACATCTGTTGATGATATTACATTCTACCTTCCCGACAATACTTCTCGTCCTGTCCTTCAGTGTAGAACTGACTTTCAGTCTACTGACTTGATGACCAGTCCTCCTTCAAGACTTTCAGTCAATCCGACTTGATGACCAGTCCTCCTTCAAGACTTTGAGTCAAACCGACTTGATTTACCAGTCCTCCTTCAAGACGTTGAGTCAAATCGACTTGATGACCAGTCCTCCTTCAAGACCTTCAGTCAAATCAAGTTGATGGGTTAAAATAAGTCTTCTGACCTCAATGGGACTTCCTGGATAAATAAAGATGAAATAAAAAGCATGAACTTGGGACTACCGAGTGGCGCAGCGGTCTAAGGCACTGCATTTCAGTGCCAGAGGTGTCACTACAGACCCAGGTTTGATTCCAGGCTGAATCACAACCGGCCATGATTGGGAGTCCCATAGGGCGGCACACAATTGGCCCAGTGTCATCCGGGTTTGGCCACGGTAGGCCGTCATTGTAAAATAAAATTTGTTCTTAACTGACTTGCCTAGTTAAATAAAGGTAAAATTAAAGGTCCTAACCATTTTGACTGTCTCCATGTACACCTGCCCCTCCACCTGAACCCCATTAGTCACTGTCTGTCATTCACTACATGATCAATAATCCAGGAAGGGCAGCCTTACAAAGAGGCCATCTCATCATGGGGGCATTAATATCTAAACAGTGTCTGCTTCCTTCAAACCCTCCCTCCTTCATTCTTTCCCTCCCTCCTGGCAATGACATACACTACCGGTCAAAAGTTTTACACCTACTCATTCAAGGGTTTTTCTTTATTTTTACTATTTTCTACATTGTAGAATTAAAGTGAAGACATTAAAACTATGAAATAACACATACTGTAAGGAATCATGTGGTAACCAAAAAAGTGTTAAACAAATCAAAATATATTTTATAATTGAGATTCTTCAAATAGTCACCCTTTGCCTTGATGACAGCTTTGCACACTCTTGGCATTCTCTCAACCAGCTTCACCTGGAATTCTTTTCCAACAGTCTTTAAGGAGTTCCCACAGATGCTGAGCACTTGTTGGCTGCTTTTCCTTCACTCTGCGGTCCGACTCATCCCAAACCATCTCAATTTGGTTGAGGTCGGGGGATTGTGGAGGCCAGGTCATCTGATGCAGCACTCCATCACTCTCCTTCTTGGTCAAATAGCTCTTACACAGTCTGGAGGTGTGTTGGGTCATTATCCTGCTGAAAAACAAATGATAGTCCCACTAAGCGCAAACCAGATGGGATGGCGTATCGCTGCAGAATGCTGTGGTAGCCAAGCTGGTTAAGTATTACATTTACATTTTAGTCATTTAGCAGACGCTCTTATCCAGAGCGACTTACAGTAGAGTGCATACATTTTATTACAATTTTTACATACTGAGACAAGGATATCCCTACCGGCCAAACCCTCCCTAACCCGGACGACGCTATGCCAATTGTGCGTCGCCCCACGGATCTCCCGGTTGCGGCCGGCTGCGACAGAGCCTGGGCGCGAACCCAGCCCAGCCTGGGCGCGAACCCAGAGACTCTGGTGGCGCAGCTAGCACTGCGATGCAGTGCCCTAGACCACTGCGCCACCCGGGAGACACACGTCAAAAGAAGTATGCCTTGAATTCTAAATAACTCACTGACAGTGTCACCACTAAAGCACCCCCACACCATCACACCTCCTCCTCCATGCTTCACGGTGGGAAATACACATGCGGAGAGCATCCGTTCACCTACTCTGCATCTCACAAAGACACGGCGGTTGGAACCAAAAATCTCAAATTTGGACTCCAGACCATTAACATTAACATGTTTGGTGCACCGATTGGTGTCACCTCGTTAGTCGGTATGGTGTTACACCTGTGCTGGCTTGTCATCTCGTTAGTCGGTATGGTGTTACACCTGTGCTGGCTTGTCATCTCGTTAGTCGGTATGGTGTTACACCTGTGCTGGCTTGTCACCCCGTTAGTCGTATGGTGTTACACCTGTGCTGGCTTGTCATCTCGTTAGTCTGTATGGTGTTACACCTGTGCTGGCTTGTCATCTCGTTAGTCGGTATGGTGTTACACCTGTGCTGGCTTGTCATCTCGTTAGTCTGTATGGTGTTACACCTGTGCTGGCTTGTCATCTCGTTAGTCAGTATGGTGTTACACCTGTGCTGGCTTGTCATCTCGTTAGTCTGTATGGTGTTACACCTGTGCTGGCTTGTCACCTCGTTAGTCGGTATGGTGTTACACCTGTGCTGGCTTGTCACCTCGTTAGTCGGTATGGTGTTACACCTGTGCTGGCTTGTCATCTCGTTAGTCGGTATGGTGTTACACCTGTGCTGGCTTGTCATCTCGTTAGTCGGTATGGTGTTACACCTGTGCTGGCTTGTCATCTCGTTAGTCAGAAGGTGTTACACCTGTGTTGGTGCAGGTGATATTTAGGAGCGGCTGGCCCAGTTCTCCGGTTGACTTGAGAGATGTGGAGCGTTAACACCTTGAGTTGGCGTTCCCTATTATCTGATGTTTTTTGTTTAGTTTAGTTTGCCTCTTTTTTGGGCAAATTTAGCAGGTGCTCACGGTGGGTGTCTTTTAGGTCTCAGTTGTTGTTGCTAGGCAACTTTCAGTGCCCCCCCCCCCATGAATGTCTTTCAGAACCCCTCTTAGAACCCCACCTGTTTTGTTTTGGTTGTTGTAAGAAACTCTTTCTTAGTTCCTTCTTTTTGAGAGACAATTTTTGGTTTCTTGTTGGGGAACAAAGATAAAAGGGTAGGACAGCTAGCGAAGTCTCACTCGGGACATACCTGTACAGTGTCAGGGCCGGAGGTAGAGTTACACAGCACTGCCAGGCTGGACACAATGGACAACAGCAGAATATAATCCAGTGGATTCTGGGTAAGATCCAGAGAGAGCTGGCACTCTGAGGACTGAGACTGACCCCGGCTCCGTTTCAATCCACAAACGATGCCCCACCTCTGTTCTTGTTTGCTTCCCTTGTTGGGAGGGAGTAGCTGTTGGCACCACCATCACTTTAGCCTCTGCTGAGTCTCCAACAATCGCATTTTCTGCTTTTTAGGGGAATTGGAAAGAGAGCTTGTGACACGACTTCCTCTTTCAGAAGTTAACAAGGCGACACTCCATCTTAACTCCTCCAACACATTTACTGGATTGGTCGAACAGTGCAGAAGAGAACCTCACCAGACAGTTGTTTTACTTTTCAGCAATACCAGTATGTAGGGAATCTAGTTTCAGACCAGTATGTAAGGGATCTAGTTTCAGACCAGTATGTAGGGGATCTAGTTTCAGACCAGTATGTAGGGGATCTAGTTTCAGACCAGTATGTAGGGAATCTAGTTTCAGACCAGTACGTAGGGAATCTAGTTTCAGACCAGTATGTAGGGGATCTAGTTTCAGACCAGTATGTAGGGGAATCTAGTTTCAGACCAGTATGTAGGGAATCTAGTTTCAAACCAGTATGTAAGGAATCTAGTTTCAGACCAGTATGTAGGGGATCTAGTTTCAGACCAGTATGTAGAGGATCTAGTTTCATACCAGTATGTAGGGAGATCTAGTTTCAGACCAGTATGTAGGGGATCTAGTTCCAGACCAGTATGTAGGGGGATCTAGTTTCAGACCAGTATGTAGAGGATCTAGTTTCAGACCAGTATGTAGGGAATCTAGTTTCAGACCAGTATGTAGGGAATCTAGTTTCAGACCAGTACGTAAGGAATCTAGTTTCAGACCAGTATGTATGGAATCTAGTTTCAGACCAGTATGTAGGAGATCTAGATTCAGACCAGTACGTAGGGAATCTAGTTTCAGACCAGTACGTAGGGAATCTAGTTTCAGACCAGTATGTAGGGGATCTAGTTTCAGACCAGTAAGTAGGGAATCTAGTTTCAGACCAGTATGTAGGGAATCTAGTTTCATACCAGTACGTAGGGAATCTAGTTTCAGACCAGTATGTAGGGAATCTAGTTTCAGACCAGTATGTAGGGGGATCTAGTTTCAGACCAGTATGTAGGGGATCTAGTTTCAGACTAGTATGTAGGGGATCTAGTTTCAGACCAGTATGTAGGGGGATCTAGTTTCAGACCAGTATGTAAGAGG